>NW_020664589.1:7340323-7381967 GCF_002925995.2 Terrapene triunguis | reverse complement strand
AAAAAAAAAAAACCACCCAAAACTTTCCTCTCCCCTTCGCTCTGGAGTGGTGCAGACAAACGTGTCCACACAACGCCCCTTCTTTGACACTGACGCGAACAGCCCCCACTGCCCTCCCCGCACTTTTCTGCCCCCTCTTTTCTGCTGCCGAGATTTTTAAAAAGCGAGAGAAGCCACTTCGCTTTCCCTCTTACCCCGCACGCATTTTTTTCTCTCTCCTGTGCCTGAGAAAGTTAAGTGCTTCTATCAACAAGTGTAAGGGAATGTTTTCAGCCGAGATTCGATAGGGAAGGGCTTTTTCACATGTACAGATTCCACTGGAGAAAGATCTGACCCATGGTTTGGCATAAGGGACCTCATAAAATCAAGCTCACACGCACATCAATGTAACCCCCCTCTTCCATATATACAACATACACCCCCCCTCCTCAAAATCTCTGGATAGCCCCCCCCCACTGCCTCCCTCAGCCTCAGATCAAGGTCACTTCTCTTGGGAAAAACCCAGCTCTCCTGCCTTAACGAGATAATTATGCCCTGCACCACAGTTAAAAACTCATAGGCTGCTTCCCTAGGGATTGCTAAGGAGCCTTCCTAATGAAAAGCAGCCACTGAGAGAGGAAAAATGAGTTTTTCCTCTTTAAAAATAAAAAAAAAAGGAACAAGCTTTGAAAAGTGAGGCAGGGGCTTGTTATTAGTGTCTGGTGAGGGGCTGCAGTCAGGACAATGAGAGAAGAGATTCATTATTTTTTTCTTCCTTTTGATGTATCTGTGCCTATCGCGATTCTTCCTCAGTGCCGCGGGTGAGCTTGTTTTTGAAGGCACATGTGTGTACAGCTATGTGACCTGTATTGGCGATCCAAACTCCTAGCTCATAAAAATCTATTCCTGAACTCTTAACATGTCCTACAATATCTCAGCTAGGGCTCACTGAGTGAATCGAGTTAAAATTTTGTAGCAAGTTTTACTTGTGCATTCTGTTTTTCGGTAACAGACATGCCTATTTTAAAACAAGAGCAAGGGTGGGTAGGTTCAGAGGCTGTTTTTTAAGCTTCCAAAACAGGACTCCAGCCTTGTTCATTAGAATTAAATGTTGCCAATTCTGATCTTCTTAACCCTGGTGTGAACTGGAAATAACATCACTGAAGTCAGCAGAGAGACTCCGGATTTAGATGGGTGTACCTGAAATCAGAGCATGGATCCCTCTGAATTGGAGTGAGGCGATTTGGGCTGATAAACAAGCCAATCCAAACTGTTTTCTTTTTTCAAAATATGCTGTTGCATGACTTTAGCGATGGGCTGTCAACCTGAGAGTCTCTGACCAAAGGACAGGTAAATCATGGGAAGAAGCACGACAGGTTTCCCATCTTGCTCTGTCACCAATCAGCTCCTTGACTGAGCTGCGGGGTCCATGTCTATGGATGAGAGTTGAGTGTGGTCTCCTGGGCTTGTATAATCTGACTCCCCCAAAGAATTTAGCTCATTTAATATCCTCTGTGACCTAATCGTCATCTCCACGTGCTAGTGTCACAAAGAGTAAATTATGTCTTCAAATGGGTAATGAGCAGGAGTGGATGGAGTCTGAAGGAATAAAGACCTTGCTGTCATATAAATGTCTGTAAAGTACTACAGAATAAATGGAGAGCAAGACAGGATGCAGAAACGAGAAACAGGCCCAGGCTAAACCCTTGAATCAGACCTCCTTTGATTCTTAGATGGTTTGGAATCTAATCTCTTGGTCTGAGCTCTTTGGTTCCGGGTTTTATCCAAACCCAGGAAGGGCCTGTTTTGTTGTTCTGATGCTGGTGAAATCTCATGAGAACAGCTGGTGAGATAGCATCACCACCAAATCCGAACTTAAAAGCCTTATGCTGACTTGACCTCGTCCCTGAATCAGAGCCTAAATCAAATCTAAATTTGGACAATGCTGGCCCATCCTTGGTATAAACAGAATGCTTGTACGGCTTACAACATTTTTCAGTTTTCCTAGAGGAGTCAGCAGCTGGAGCCTGGAATGCTGTCCTTATGAAGAGTCACTCGGGTCAGATTTGGATTCAAACTTCCTCAAGGTTTGCAGATATTGGAGCTGAGCTTTTGGTTTGGACCCATTTCTGTCCTTAGCCTTGTGTGTTGTGTGGGAAAGGATTGTGTTTCTGGTAGTACCAGAGAAACAGGGATGGATGGCTTCCGGATGGAATGGATAGCATCCCTTCCATGTCAGGTTTGAATTAATCCAAAATCTCAATGTGAAACCATCACATTTGGCCTGGTTTCCACCAGGAACCGTAAAGAAGGCCTGAAACTGGGCCCAGAGTGGCTCGTCAGCAAACTCTCCAGTAATACTTACCATTTATGCAGCAGTTTACATTTTTGAAGTACTTTAGTAAGATTCATGAATTAATACTTCCCAACAGAGCAGGTCAGATAAGAAAACAAACGTATTGGCTTTTTTTCCAAATGTTTCTGCTTTTTTTTTTTTTAGTTACGGAAGTTTGAAATTCATTCTATTTTGACCAGCTCTATAGCTGGCTAAAAATGGAGGGGAGGAAATTTCATCAAAATGTTCCCCTGCCTATTTTGTATTGATTGAATTTTCAAAATGTTGTTAAAATTTCAAGCAGCTCTGCACACAAAACCAACCCTCTTGGGAGGTAAGTGAGGATTATCACCCCCATTTTAAAGAAGGGGGAACTGAGGCTCAGAGTAAAAGACCTGCTGCTCTAGTCATTGTCCTTAGTACACGAAGGGTTAAGTCCCAAGGGTTGCCAAAAGTTACCCTGAGAGTCATTCACATAGTCAAGGTAGGAACCTTCGAACACCCAGCTCCAAACGCAGTTCACTAAGCCATGCTGCCATTTGGCAAATGTGAACCAAGTTTTGCTTGGTTTCAGGTTTTGCTACCAGAGGTTTGCCCAGCTGTGTTGTTCCCTCTTGTCAATTTCTGACTTGGGTGAACTCTTCCCGGGAACCATCAAGACAGAGATTACTGGGATTAATCCTGAAGCACACCAGACTCGATTTTTCTCACGATAGTCGATCCAGCAACGGCCTGGCGGATATTTTGGCAGCTGTGGCTAGAAATGTATCTTTAAAAGAAGATTGGGTTTGCCCAAGAATCTGCTCTCCGCGTCCATTATTATACACCAGGGAGGTCATAAACGCTGTCAGACCGGTATGACTCAGTTATGTCTTGCAGTTACTGTAACTTACAATGAAGTTCTATAAGTATCAGACCAAGCTGTGAACGCTGAAGGATTAACAGGGCTGCCCAGCGCTGCCCCTCTCTGTTTGGGGGATGGAGATCTACCTCCCACAGCTGGACAGTGGGCAGCACTGCTGGGCACCTCTCACAACACACTATTTTAGGGCATCAGAGGCAACACAGCGGGACTGGTGGAAAGCTAGTCGCTTAATACTGGCAACTAGGGTTCAAGTGCTGGCTGCTAAGGGCTGGTATCTGCTGGTTAGGGATTGAGCGTTTGTGGCTAGAGGATAGGTCCTGAAGGCTAGGGACTGGCCTCTGACCTTCCCACAAGCCTTCTAATTGCTCAAACCCAGAGGCCTTCTTTTAGCTGGGTAACATCTTGCTGTGATTATGTTGTGGAGCGCTGGAGATCTGCAAGGGCTATTCATTTTCGGGCCATGGGGGAGGGGGAGGCTGAATGGTTTAGCCTTGTCTCACTCCTACCCTATTTAATCGGGGTTATAATTATCATCAGCATCATTGTTATTATTTAGACCCTATTCTTGAACCCAGGCCAGCCTGTTTCTTTCAGAGGAGAGTTTTGCTCAGTTCAGGGTGTTAAATAATGAAATGGAGGGATTAATCGGCAGTGAAACCCCCTTGGGCTCGCACTTCCTCAGCCCCTGTGATTGCTGATATTTTTTTGGGTGAAATACGACCTTTTTTATGATCAAAGGGGATCAGAGTTCCAAAGGAAAGAAAAAAAGGCAGAGAGTTTTCTTTTTCCCAATCCTAGCGGTCTGGTAAAGTTTCTTTAGACATGCAAAGATTTACACACCTTTCTGCAGGGTGCCTTAAATTACCCTCCAACTCTTTACACATTTCCAGGAGCAGAGCAAGAACAGTAAGTCATTGAGAAATTAACTGGCCTTTCAATAATATCCCCTGTCGGCCTTTCAGAAGGGGAATGTCTAATGACTTTTTTGAAGTAGAGGTCAGGGTTTGCTTTTTTTAAATAAAACAATCTGTATTAATGCAATTTCCTTTTCAGCTGTAGTATTAGATTTTTTTTTAAAGCATCATTTTCCCCCCCTCCAGCCATACGATGCATCTAGAGTTAGAGACATTTATTTAAAAACACCTATCTCCTCGCTTTGCTGGCTCCTCCGGATGGGATCCTAATGTTTTTTTAAATTTTCATTTGTTTTAAATTATCAAACCCAGATCTCAGCGGGGCCCCAATTCAGCAATCCATCCCTCATCCTTGTTCAGCGACGCATTTAAGCACATGCTCAACGGGACTTTAGTGCATGCTTAAAGTTAAGCATGTGTGTTTTGCTGAATAGCTTAAAGCATGTGATTAAAAGCTTTGCTGAGTTGTGGTGTAAATGTGGCATATTTCCATTGAAGTCAATGGAGCAATGCCAATTTACCCCTGCTCCGGATCTGGCCCATTGTGTGGTCAATGTTTGTGAAGTCTGCAGTTTGAAACCCTTTGGATGGACTTTTTGTTGCCATGTCCTGTTTCCTTCCGGGTTTTTTTTTCTAAACCTTTTTTTTTGTGGTAATCTCATTGAATGTCCTTAGGTTTTCTTTCAGGTTATTTCCTACATTTATGTAGCGCCTTCCAACACAAAGGATCCTAATACGTTTTACAAACACAATCCTCTTCCTCATCCCTGAAATACAGCTGCCTCTGGGGTGGAACGCTGCAGCAGTTCAACAGCAATGCTACACAACACTTTATTTTTGGAAGGTAGCTTGTACTTACTGGGTTGGTGCTTCTCTAGCACACTTGCATACTACAGTGATGAGAATGGCATAAGCATCTCGATAGAACTAACACCAGCTGAGATGTGGCCCATATTTCCTGTCTGAAACTGCAGAGGAGGTTTACAGTGCATAGGCAGAATGCAATTACCTGGGTTCACAGGGGTATTCAGTGGAAGTGGCAGTGTTTTACTAGTGTAGTGTTTACCTTGCATCAGTACTGGACTACTCTGTCCATAATACCCCATTAGAGTTTCTCCACCTTTTGCATCTGCATCTTCCTTGAAACCTTCCTGCACTCTCTAACAGCTCTCATGCAAATCCTAGCACTCTTCTCCCTGAGCAGCAAACCTGTCTTTGCAGTCAGTCTTTCTGCTGTGATCATTCCTAGCCATGTACACTTTTGACCTTTCTGTTTCATTTGCTGGGCTCTCTCCCCCTTTACGCTCATAGAGGAGATGATCCAAGAGGTCAAACCAATACATTTTCCTTATTTACCCTACAAGTTAGGAAGCCATTTACAACACGTGTGTCTCCTGCCTCGCAACTGCTTTCAAAACATCAGGCACTGAAACTGTAACTCCGGAGAGGGAATCTCAGCTAGAATTTTATCTAGTTTCACCTCTTGCAACAAAAGCAGAATATTGCTATTCTCCATGTGTGTCATTAAGGACCTGATCCAGCAAAACACTTAGACACGTGCTTAACTTTAAGCACAGGAGTGGTCCAGTTGCAGCCAAGGGACCTCATGTGTTAAAATGCTTTGCTGGATTAGAGCCAAAGTCTTACCTTCCCCTTGGTTTTTATTCAGGCATAGCTCCCATTGGCTTCAAACAAGGATTATTTGCCTGAATAAGGATTACAGTCTTCAGGCTCTAGAATATCTGTCTACGCTTTTGGACTCCTACCCGCGATACCTGAGCACCTACCAGAATTGTCATCTCCACAATGTGGAAGAGCTACATATGGTCTAGCTGAGTGTAGAAGGCACCTGAGATCACAGCAGAGGCGCTGCCGGTGGCGTGTATCCCAGCGTGTTGCAGGTTCACTGCAGCGCAGGGTCCAGAACGTCACCGAGCCTTTGGGTGTCGGTGGTATTGTTTGGGTTTTGATGGTGTTTCCACCTCCTCCGCAGCAGTGTTCTCAGCTCATGGGAGCGGTGAGGAAATCAGAAGGAAATGGAATGGGGGAAGCTGACAGAAACTTGCAGTTGCTAACCACCCTCTCTGCCCCCTCTCTGGCTGTGCGGAGGAGAGTGGTATTCAGGTGAACTGTGTGAAGTAAACAAGCAGCTGGCCTGGTAGGAAATCCAGGAAACCTGCCAGATTGGCTGTCTACAGATCACAAGCTTTCTCCTGACATCCTCCGCACCCAGACTGATCCAGCAGGAAAGGAGTCTTTTCACTGGGCAGCTAGATGGATACGAATGCGATCGCAAGGCTGTATATGTTGGCGTTGATCCTGCTTTGAGCAGGGGGTTGGACTAGATGACCTCCTGAGGTCTCTTCCAACCCTAATCTTCTATGATTCTATGATGTGTGGTTTGCAGGTTTAAATACACAAACTGAGCACCAAATCCATGGAGCTCCCAGGCGTGACATAAACGAATGGCCAGATTCAAGCCGGCACAGAAGCTCGAGGGCAAAGCAACTACACAAACCTGCTGACCTTTGCCCCCCCGTGGCTTAGACATTGCCTCTGGAACTCCAGTGTGGACTAATGTAGCCATGTCTCTGTACACATATGGGGTGTGTGTGTGTGTGTGTGTGTGTGTGTGTGTGTGTGTGTGTGTTCCTAACTCCTGTCAGCAATAAGCCCCTTTCCAAATATACTGCCCTAGGGCTCTGACGCGTCATAGTCGAGTGCATGGGACGGCATACGGCACAGGGCATGACGAGGAAACCAGTAGAGTTAGGCTCCCCTGTGATGTTAGATACAGTAAACACCAGAGGTGAAATCCTGCCCCATTGACGTCAATGGGAGTTTGCCAGGCCAAGTTTTCAATCAAGTTCTTGACCGCTGGCCAGAATGTCTTGTCTCACTCGCCTGCGTGCCAGCTTCAAAGCCCCCTACTTTGGAGTCCCTGTGCCCAATGCTCCTGGGGATTACTTCCCTTGATGCTCTCCCTCTACCCGCAGGACAGTTCCTCCTTCCAGCTTGACTCCCAGTCCCTGCTGTGCTCCGGGTGGCACCATCACAAGCTAGGAGGGCCATTGGTCCGAGCCCTTATGGCCATCACGTGCCTGCAACAGGGGCCCAATTGCAAACCTGGGAAGCCCAGATGGTTGCCTCAAGCTTTGGGTTTGGGTTTGGGTGGAGGGTGCGGAGCAGGAGCCTAAGGAAATGTCTCTAAGCCAGGGGTCCTCAACCCTATAGAACATAAGAATGGACATATTGGGTCAGACCAAAGGTCCATCTAGCCCAGTATCCTGTCTTCTGACAGTGGCCAATGCCAGGTGCCCCAGAAGGAATGAACAGAACAGGGAATCAACAAGTGATCCATCCCCTGTTGCCCATTCCCAGCTTCTGGCAAATAGAGGCTAGGGACACCATCCCTGCCCATCCTGGCTAATAGCCATTGATGGACCTACCCTCCATGAACATATCTAGTTCTTTTTGGGTGGAGGGCCTTTATGGACATCTGGGCTGGAGTCTGAGGTTCAACAGTAACAATCTCATCTCCTGCCCGGTCAACAGGTGACCAACAGGGGGATATTCTCGCCTGCCAGTGGCCATGCTTTATACTGCAGAGATAATAATTCCCTCCCTTCACTAAAAATGCCCATTTTCATATGGCTGACCGCTTTTGCAGCCTGGTTCTGCTGACTAAACATGTTTAGGCATAGTGAGCTCTCAATAGCTGGATGTCAAAGGGGGAGGCTAGGTTTTTGGGCGGGCGGCTTTTCCTCAACGCTGTTTCTGAAGTGTCTGAACTTATCTTCCTCTTGCATAGATTGGTGTAACTCAGGAGTAACTCCACTGAAATCAACAGACCGATGGTGGTATCGGGCCTTCTGCGGGCTGGTTGGGTTGTTTTCCCCATTAGCAGTTGAGCAAGGACTGCAGGTCGATAGGAGAGCGAATGCTGGAGGGTTGCAGAGAGCTGAGAAGAAATCTAAAGTGTGTGTGTGTGGCGGGGGGGTGGGGATTATACTATATGAGAGAGAGAGAGAGAGGCTTAGCTGTGGGGCTGAGTGGAGTGCAGTGCAAATCTATTCGGAAAGGAACTCTATTGTGAGGGAGGCAGGACATAGAGGGTTGGCAAAGGAGGTGGTTCTATCTCTCTCTATCTGCCTAATTATGAATGGTATTTCTTTATTCATGGATCCATTCCTATTTCTCCCGCCATCTCCTTAATTTCCAGAAGGTGCAATTCACTGGGAATTTAGATCCTCTCCCTGTATCTTTTAGGTTACCCAACACACCCACACACACAGCTTGATTTAGCTACTTGTCCGCATTGTTACAAAGTGCCCTGTTCCATGCTCTTGTTAAAGATTTTCTCCCAGATTTCTTATTCCCTCTATTTCTGTCTCTTTCTCTCTCTCTCTCTCTTTCTTTCTGTGCCAGGAATTCTGGTCCCAGATGAACCAATGCTCCGTGGCTCTGCTATTTCCCGTTTTCCCCCCCCACCCTTCAGCAGCGAGATGGGAAAAGACTGAACTAAAAAGAAAAAAAAGAAAGAAAAAATCAAAGCTGCACATATTGGATCCAGATGTGCTCCCTTGTATACAGCCCTCTCCAGCAATTTAATTAAATTCCCCCAGACAGCCAGGAGGGTTTCTTAATGATCAAATTTCCCTGGCTCTCCTCCTAAAATGCCCTCTCTCTCTCTCTCCCTTGCTCTGTCTCCCTGATGGATAGCCAACTGCATTCTTCCTGCAATCAGCCCAGCCAAAGAGATCTGGAAAGGGGGCAGCTCCCACCTCTGTTATTCTAGCAGGGCACAGAATGCTTGTGGCTGGCGGTGGCCAGCGAAGCTTTTATTCACAAGGCAATCACTGCTTGTTTCCCATAAAAATGCACTTCTTCCAGCTCTGGAATCTGGAGTCACTTCCCCCCCGGGAAGGCTTGGCTTGCAGGATTTGGAGCTGGATACCTAGAGTGGGAGAGGTTTGAAGAGGGATGTTATACACATGGATACTTTGGCCCCCTTCTCCTCATTGGGACGAGGGACAATAAAGAGGCATTCACCTACGCTTTGGGAGTCATAAATATTCATTAATAAGGCGGGGCTTGACCCATCGGGTCCCTCTGGCCATTACGCTGCCTGAGGCTGTTTTTGATCTGCCGTTGGCACCAAGCATGGACCCCCTAAACTAATTTCTGACCAGCCGGGGCTATTCCGCGGTGGGGGAGGGCCTGCCTGGCCGGCTGTGCAGACTGCTATTGCACTGCACCGTGCCCATGGCATGTCACGTCTCAGGGCTATAAATGGCCATGATGGGGCAAAGGCCTGAGACCTTTAAATATGGTTAGTGAGAAACTCTACTAGGCTGACAGGGCCATTTCTGCAGCCGGCTCTGTTTGTCTTATGGCCAGCAATGGACCTTCGATGGGAGAAAAAAAAAGATTTAGATAAGTTCCTGGAGGATAGGTCCATCAATGGCTATTAGCCAGGGATGCAACCCCATGCCCTAGGGTGACCAGACAGCAAATGTGAAAAATCGGGATGGGGGTGGGGGGTAATAGGAGCCTATATAAGAAAAAGACCCAAAAATCAGGACTGTCCCTATAAAATCGGGACATCTGGTCACCCTACCTGGGTGTCCTTAGCCTCTGATTGCCAGAAGCTGGGATTGGATGACAGGAGATGGATCATTTGATAATTGCCCTGTTCTGTTCATTCCCTCTGAAGCATCTGTCGGAAGACAGGACACTGGGCTATATGGACCATTGGTCTGACCCAGTCTGGCCATTCTAATGGTCTTATGAGAAAGGGCTGATAACCCTGTTCATTGGGTACCACCCCTCCCCCAGAAAGGTGGTGGAGCTTGTGAGAGCCAGGCCTGAATGTTGATGCTAATACCTCATGCTTATCTAGAACTGCCTTTCACCTGAGTACTCTCGATTGACAGATGGGGAAACAGTGCCCTAAGAGGGGTTCTGTGACTTGCACATGATGGCACAGCAAGTCAGTGGCAGACCTGGCCGTGCCACCAGCGCTCTAGGCAGCGGGGCTGCGAGCTCCTGCCGGGCAGCGCGGTGGCGTGGCTGGCTCCGGCCGGGCCGCGTGGCTACCAGTCCTGCTGCTCTGAGCGGCATAGTAAGGGGGTGGGGGGTTGGATAAGGGGCAGGGGGTCCCGGGGGCAGTCAGGGGACAGGGAGCAATTGGATGGGGTGGAGGTTCGGTGGGGCGGTCAGGGGACGGGGAACAGGGAGGGTTGGATAGGCGTGGGAATCCCAGTGGACCTGTCAGGGGGCGGGGGTGTGGATGGGGTCGGGGCAGTCAGGGGACAGTGAGCAGGAGGGGTTGGATAGGGGGTGGGGTCCTGGGGGGGCGGTCAGGGGCAGGGGGTCCTGGGAGGGGGCAGTCAGGGGACAAGGAGAAGGGGGGGTTGGATGGGTCAGGGTTCTGAGGGGGGCAGTCAGGGGGCGAGAAGTGGGAGGGGTCAGATAGGGGGTGGGGACCAGGCTGTTTGGGGAGGCACAGCCTTCCCTACCCAGCCCTCCATACAGTTTCGGAACCCCAATGTGGCCCTCAGGCCAAAAAGTTCGCCCACCCCTGGGGCTAGGGGGTCTATGTCAGGAGTGGGTCAGCGGCTGTGGCCTGCGATGTGCAGAAAATCAGAGTAGATGAGCACGATCGTCCCTTCTGCCCTTAGAGTCTATGAGGCAAAGCCCATTGTAGGCAACAGGAGACTTTCCTGAGCCAGAACCCACTGAAGCCAATGCTTTGGGGCAGGCCCTTTGTTGGCCCACAGGTTCCGTGCCAGACTCAGGCCCTGAGCTGGGTGGGGAGTGAACTGGGGCAGATGGTTCTTTATGGACCTCACCACAGCCTTCCTGTATGCCCTTGGCCAAGTCACTTAGCAGCTCAGTTCCCCAACTGTAACATGGGGCTAATAGCCCTGCCCTGCCTCACAGGGCACTGTGAAGCTAAAGCTGTTATAGCTTGTGGGATGTTCAGATACTAGAGCAAGGCGGACTTGCTAAGTACTCACTCTGAAGGCTTTATGCCCTGCAGCACCAGGGTTTGGGGACAGGAGCACTCAATGGGCGGGAGATGTAAGGCGCTGCATAGTGGTAGCTTCCATTTCTTCCTCGCCTTCAGAGGTTTGTGTGCTGTGCCCTGATGGGGGACAACGGATCAGCGACATTGTTCAAAAGTGCCCCCTGCACACCTATGCACACCTGGCCCTTGTGGGCTCTTGGATGGCAGCACAGCTATGAACTGCATTCCTGGGAACCGCTGTGTCCTGCTAAGGAACCTGGTGGAGTTAAAGTGCCTCCCCACAGCTGCACCTCTGCTCCAGTTTAAAACTGCTGGGGAGGGTGGGGGGATTGGATCGCATAGGACTGGCACTGGGCTATGTCCCGTTCATCGCCAGTCAAATCTGCTTCTGTTTGTACAGCGCCTAGCACATTGGCGGTGGGGGGTGTGTGCTCATCCACAATTGGGGGTCCTAGGCACTAGGCTACTAAAACTAACTCACTGACTATGCTGGGTTGCAAGAACTGAGTTCAGAACATCCGTCTAGGCCCCGGGGGAGCTGTCTGCCTTCTAGTAACTCTCACCATGGTTGGCATTTACGCCCCTCCCCCGATTTCTTGGGGTGGGGGTTCAGCAGGGAAGCCAAGAATTGACTGTGGCATCTGGTCTCCCTTTTCAACACTGGAGGGGGACAGGCAACTCCAGGGCTGGGCTGAGGCGCACAGCAGGGGGCAGCGTGAGGGAACTTGTCATAACCCATAGTAGGTGAATTGGAGGCTGAGCCACAGAAGGTAAGAGTCTACTACTGCTGTGAGCTAACAGCATTAACCCATGGGTTAAAAGGGTAGCGGCGCATGGTTTTAGCCGTGGTGGTCACAAGTTCAAACCCCACTGGTAGCTCAAGCGAGGGGCTGTTATACTTCGTCTGTGGGCTGTGGGGGAGGGGCTCTCGGGTAAGTGCTATAACCCCCACCCTTTTGCTCTGCCTCCTACAGGAGATGGAAAGGGGGGGAAGAAGGAGGGAGCATTTCGTGACTACATGTCAGAAAAATGCCAGATTATTTGGGCTCCATGCCTTCTCTGCCCCCCTCCCCCGCCCCCCCGGGCAGGACGCAACTGTGTGTTGAAATTTGGATTCATTCCATTAAAAAAAAACAACAACCCCATCACCAGCCCTGCTTCCCTTATTGTTAACCTTCCAAAGAGCCAAATGCCTGGAAATGCCAATAGCATCGTTAAAAGAAAATCAAAATACAGGGATAACACCACCCTCCCCCTCCAGCCCACCCAGCAATGTTCAAACCACGTCAGCCCTGGGAGAGGGGCAGGGGAGATGTTGGCTGTAGGCTCACTGGCTTCTTAGCGCTCGCAAGCCCAGGCTTCGCGCCTCTAAGCAATGACTGTGTCTTGGAGCCTACAGTGCTTACACAATACAGTGAAGGGCACTGGAGAAGACCCGTGGTAGAGAATTTGTTCCTGCCGTAGAGTGCAGGAACTGCTGTGCTCTACCCCAGGATTGTCTTCACGGACTCTCCAGGCACCCCTGCTCCTCTCCACCTCTCGGCCTCCCTCCTGCCGCTCCCCGCAGAGATGGCTTCAGCACTCGGCGCGCTGTCTCCTCAGAGCTGCGCTGCTTGAGGCCACAAACTCGCTCTTCATCCCCTACTGAGACACACTCCTGAGCACCCCCCTCAACAGCCACGTAGCGAGCTAGGAATCAGACACGGCTGTTTCCAGCTGCAGGTCAGATTCCCGGCCCCGAGGAATCGCAGGGCCCTGGGTCCCTCCAACCCATCACGAGTGTGGCCATACTTGGAAAACACAAAGGACCCCCATCACTACTACTCCAGCCCCCCACTGTGATCATGGCCCTAAGAAACACAGGCACCCCCCCAGAGTTCTACAGCCCTGGGAAAGCCAGGCTGCAAACCAAACTGCACCATGCATCAAGAGCCCAGCAGGATGATACAACGTCCAGGGCAAAAGACCACGGGGTGGGCGGGTGAGGGAGGAGAGGAATACTCATAAAGCAGGCCGAAGCTATGAGAAATGGGGTATTAGCTAGAGACTGATGGAGCCGGGTAGCAAATGAGGCATTTTTTATTAACAGAAAGGTTAAAAGGCAGATTAATTTGTAAAGACAGGAGCCTGGCATTTGAACCTGCGGGGGTATCAAACTTCTTTGAGTGGCAGTTATCAAAGGTAAGTCCCACTGCCTCAGTTTCAAAATTGGGACAGCACCACTGCAGAGAGGAAGAGGGCCCTGGTCGTGGTGACTAGTCATTGGACTTGCCACTGTTAAAAAATCTTTTGTTTCAGCAGTGGCTGGCATGACGGGCTCAGGCCCTACAATGATGCAGGCCCTGGAAGGACCTAGATTATCCCTCTGACTAAAGCGATGTGACTAATGGACTCTTCGATTTGCTGGCCATTCGGGGGCGGGGGGCGGAATGGTTTTGTATTGAATGGAAAACAACTTTTAAAATTTTTGGGGGGTGAATTAAAAAGTCGAAAAAAATTGTTTCAGTTAAAACAAAATATTTCAGGTTGAGTTTTGAACATCATAAAACATTTTATTTTTTTTTAAATGTAAAATTAAAGGAAATTTTGAAGCAAAAAGTCATTTTCAATTGGAAAATCTAAAGGTTTTGATCGTTGGAATGTTGGGGGGGGGGCTATTAGGGTTGTTTGTTTGTTTGTTTGTTTGTTTGTTTGTTTGTTTTTGACCAAAACAGTTCAGTGGAAATGACACAAATTTGCAAAATGCTCCGGTGTCACTGAAGCTGCACTATTTGGGGAGGGGGGGAAGTGCCCAGCTCTACCTCTGAATTTTTGCTCTGTTTCTGCCCGAGGGCAGCATGTGACATGCCATATATATTGTACTTCTTCTGACGCTGCTACAAGACAGAGGGTGACAGGATTAACATGGGCAAAGGGCTAGACTGGGGAAAAAGCAGATCCGTAACTTTGGTTTCAGTGTCCCCAGAGCAGAGTGCACAATGCTCTATATTGAGACGCGGCAGAAGCCAGTTGGGTATAATTTCAATCAATCATATTGATGTTTATTTTAAGCATTTTTGTCTCTGTTTAGCTATTTAAATTTTCACACCTGTATGAAATTATGGGGATCAGACAATGACAGCAATTATTGAATGACAGTAAACGCGCTGCGATTCAAAAAGTTAAAGCATTATACGCACAAATTGTGAACATCACAGCAAAATGGACAAAGTGACAAAAAATCCTTAAATCAAATGCTAAGAAGTTGTCAAGCAGCTATTTTCTTACTTTGCCTCGCTGTGAAATTTGATTATTGATGGACATACTTGTTGGTTGGTTTGTGTGCGGCTGGTGAAATCAAAGGTTACTGATTAAAAGCTAACCCTTCTTAGCGTACCCTTACCTCACAAGAGACTGCATCAGTCTTCCAGGACTGAATGGGAAGCTGCAGCTTCTGTGAGGGCCACTTGGTGAGCGCTACAAGGGACATGATGTAATTACCAGCGCTTTCCCCTACTTACAAGTGGGGCAAGCAAGGCTGAGAGCCTAAGAGTGAAATTCTGGCCCCATTGAAATCAATGGCAAAATGCTCATTGACATCAGTAGGGCCAGAATTTCACCCAATAAGATTTGTTCTGTGACAGATGGAGCCAGTGTCAAAGACGGGATTAGAATGCTGGACTGGTGGGCTCAGCCTCTTTTGCTTAGACCAGGTCTCTCTCCATGTAAAATAAAAGGGGTTTTGCAAAACCGTATATCAGCAGAAATGGAAAAAAAATCACTGAAAACAATTTTTTAAATGTGACTAATCTTTTGGGTTTTGTAAATCCAAGTGGTGTTATTGTCCTAGCCCTGGAGAACCCAAAAGAGCTATTGACCGTAACCAAAAAAGAAAACGACCTGCCTATTTTCACTGTCCAACTGAGTGAGTTGTAAGAACTAAATAAGCAGTAGCTTAGTTTGGGTTATGGTTGTTGCAGTTGCAATAACTTAAGTAGTTTTATCATCTTATTAATCTAGGTATCGTGGGTATTTCTAAGGCAGCTATCACCAAGGTTTCTAAGTGCCACATAGCTTATGTGAAGTATGTGTTTATTTAAAATGTTTGCACTCCAGGAGCACCTCACGAAAAATAAATCTTGTTTCATGACTTGCCCAAGGAGACAAGCAGGCATACAATCAAACCTCTGTGTTTTTCAGAGGCCTCTGAATCCGAAACCTTCCTGCACCATCAGATGGTGCTTAGGGCACGAAAAGGTGCTACCATCCCTGTCTAGCCTGGGTTGCTGCTGGCATGTCCTCTATGTTGTTAAGTCCCATAAATTACAGCTTATGGGGGGTCATTGGGCCACATAAGCCTTCCCACCGTGTCAAGGTGAAGGCCCCAGGGAAGGTTTCAGAAGCCTAGACGAGCAATATGATATAGGACACTTTGGATGGGCTTTTTTCAAAGGCCTGCACTGAACACAATACCAGTCACCATTTCAGGGTTTTTTCCATTGGCAAGGGCACCCTTAGCTACATGTCAAAAATATCAGTCACGCCACGTGGACCTGCATTTCAAGGAAACAAAGGACCAGGACATGAACGATGCAGGACAAAGCGTATTGCTAAGGTAGCGCACCCCACAATGTTCTATTGATGGGACCAAGCCATAGATGGTACACAAATAATCAAACATTTGTATCACAGCATATGAGACTTTGTGTGCCTTTTGTTTCTGAACCATAGCCACGTTGCATCCTCTATGGCCATGATACAGTAATGGGCCAGCAAACACCAAATAAGGTCCATCACTTACACCAAAAGCCAAGTAGTCACTTTAGGCTGGCTCTGTTAATGGGACAGAGCGCGTGATCCATTTGGCTGGAGCTGTGATCCCAAAAGGTAAAACAATGTACTTTTAAACTGCAGTGCCTGGCCCTGAAGCACAGCGCACATGCTGACATCATTTCTTTTTTTAACGCATTAGCCCTTTGCAAGCCAAGCTGGCCCTGTTCGGTACCGTAAACGCTGATTCACAGCAGAGGGGCGCGTTGGGCAGCTGGGTTATCAGTGCACCGACAAGGTGCACGCTTGCACTGTGTGCCACGCTTGGGGGGGGGGGGCTGAATTTTAGGCCCAAAGGGTTGGCGCTACATTTGCAAACCTTGCGCGTGAACCCCGACCACCTTGGACGATGG
The DNA here is from genome assembly GCF_002925995.2 of Terrapene triunguis. Classification (NCBI taxonomy): domain Eukaryota; kingdom Metazoa; phylum Chordata; order Testudines; family Emydidae; genus Terrapene; species Terrapene triunguis. The sequence continues at coordinate 7,365,679 of NW_020664589.1, read as the reverse complement.
GCATCTAGCCGGCATGCCAGTGCAGGCTGCCGGCCTGGCCCTCGGCCATGGCTGACGGCCTTGAGTCTTTGGGGCTGGGGGGGGACAGTGGAGAAGGGGCCCCTGCAACGCACATGCCCTGCGGCCAGCCCAGGTTGCAATGGGCCTATCGTGGCTGGCTCCCCTTTCCCTGTAGGCTGCTGCCCTCTGCTGAGCCAGCTCCCTGCAGCAGCCCCCTTCGGCCGCTAGGGGGACGCTCAGCGCCAGCCTGTGCCGAGGCGGTTTCCGTTTCCTGTGCGCCGCCCGCCGGGAGGGGCCCCGTGCAGGTAGGAGCGCGCGCCCCGGGCCCAGGCTGGAGCAGGGAGCGCAGCGCAGGGCGCGCTGGGGGAGGGGCACCAGTGGAGCCGGGGGGCCCCGGGTACTAAGGGGGAAGTGGGGACTGGGGAAGGGAACTGAGCCCGGCCTGTCCCCTCCCCCCCGGGGGGGGGGGCGGTGCTCAGGCGCTACTTCGGGCTGAGGCAGGAATCTTGCCTCTCCCTGGTGCAGCGGTGTGCAATGGTATACACGTGTGTGTGCAGCAGTGTGCAATGGCAGGGCCCGGGTGTGGGTGCAAATAACGTGTGGGTGCAGCAGTGTGCAATGGTAGGTAGGTGTGTGTGTGCGCAAGTGTGCAAATAGCGTGTGTGGGTACAGCAGTGTGCCATGGTAGGTAGGTGTGTGCGCGCAAGTGTGCAAATAGCGTGTGTAGGTACAGCAGTGTGCAATGGTAGGTAGGTGTGTGTGCGCAAGTGTGCAAATAGCGTGTGTGGGTACAGCAGTGTGCCATGGTAGGTAGGTGTGTGTGCGCAAGTGTGCAAATAGCGTGTGTGGGTGCAGCAGTGTGCCATGGTAGGTAGGTGTGTGTGCGCAAGTGTGCAAATAGCGTGTGTGGGTACAGCAGTGTGCCATGGTAGGTAGGTGTGTGTGTGCACAGCACTGTGCAATGGCGGGGTGTGTGCGGAAGTGTGCACATAGCGTGTGTGGGTAAAGCAGTGTGCAATGACACACGTGTGTGTGTGCGCGCAAATATCATGCGTGGGTGCAGCAGTGTGCAATGGCAGGCGTGTGTGTGCTGTTGTTGCCTGCAGGGTCTGGTACTTGGCAGGGGCATGATTAGCTTTGATGGTCACATCCCCTATTGCAATGCCTGGTAGCTGCCCTGTGGCAGGTGCTGCTGGTGGCCCTGAGCTGCTGCCTTTAGTGAGAGATCCCACAGGGAGCCACCCTGCCTCCAAAAGGAAGCGCATGCCCCTACAAATGACAAGTGGTCATTGAGTCACCTGGCCTGTACCCTGGGACCTGTGTGAGGACTCCTGGTGTGTATGATCGGGTGGAGCTGGTTAGGAAGCATACATATGCGTGTGTGCATGCATGTAAACAGGGTGTGAAATTTCCCAGGCAGCTGGGTGCTCCTGTGCTGTGCATGGTCCTGTTTCAAGTGGAGGGAGGTGTTAACTGCTTGATTCCACTCTTACAAGTTCCTCATTTGCACCAGGTGAATTAAGCACCAGGTGACTGCTGGGGTAACCTTGTGGGATCTTGATGTTCTTGTTATTCCACAGGTGGTGGTATTCATTGATTATTTTTATTGTGGTAGCAACCAGCAGCTCCAGTCAGGATCAGGGCCCCAGGGTGCCAGGCCTTGCACAGCCACACCCACAAAAGACAGTCCCTGCCCTAAAGAACTTACAGTATTACACCCCAATCCTCCGAAGCTTTATGCCTGGGCTTAACTTTATGCACTGTGAATAGTCAACAGAATTACTTGCAGTGCTTAAAGTTAAGCACGTGCCTAGGTCTTAGTAGGGTCAGGGTCATAGCAGTAGAAGAGTCAGAAATTAAATCTTTGTTGAAAGCAACATACAGTCAGGCTAAAATCATATTTCAAAAAAACAGGAGGAGTTCCTTCCTCTGGTTACGAATGACACTTAAAATGATTGAAACTGAAAAAAAATCTAATTTACTTCTATCTATGGTTTTGGTTATTTTTACGTTTTGTATTTAGACAATGAAAATAGACCAGTTGCTTTAATGTTTTGGTTCTTCTGTATTAACCCATGAAACAATGCAGGGAATGTTTTTTTTTTAATTAAAAAAAATTGTTTGAATTTAAAGGGGCATGACCTAGATAGGAGCCAAACTTTTAAAATGCGTAAGGAGTGGGGGGAGCCCTCCAGCTTTTCTAAAAACCTAAGACCAACATGGCTTGTACAAATTAAAAGGGAAAAAATCCAGTGGAAACAGTTGCTTCTAAACAAATACACCTCTACCCCAATATAACGTGACCCGATATAACACGAATTTGGATATAACACGGTAAAGCAGTGCTCCGGAGGGGTGGGGCTGCGCACTCTGGTGGATCAAAGCAAGTTCGAAATAACGCGGTTTCACCTATAACACGGTAAGATTTTTTGGCTCCCGAGGACAGCGTATATCAGGGTAGAGGTGTAGATACTTCTCTGCAGAGATTCCAACTCTGCCCCACAGAGAACCTGAAAGTGAAATTGACTAAACAACAGTAGAGGTGACTTTGTTGATCCCCATTGTCTACACTGGGAGAAATGCAAAAAGTGAACAAAGGAACTAAACAGTGATGACTTAAATCAGATCCTTACAATCCTTTCATTTTTAAAAATCTTACGCTGTTTAGGTTCTTATATCATGCTCAGCAGTACGAAATCCGAGCACCCAATGTGTTACTAGTAACAGCAAAAAGTGTTTTGTTTGCAACATTATGATCTTTTAAGTTCAGTGTAGTTAATGGTTTTTAAAACACCTATGGAGTGTGTCTGTTTATAGCGGGTGTTGAGAACACTTCTTAAAAAACAGAACCAAGACTCCCTGATCATTGTGTCTCACTATTCTATTGATTAAAATTAGGCCACATCTAAATTAGGAAATATTGTTAGATTTTAAAACATATTAGTCAATGTGTTTTAACTAATACGAATTTTAAACAGGACTTTGGTCCTAGTGTAGACAGGACAACTCGTGTTTAAAAACATGTTACCTGGTCATGGTTAACCCTCAACTCCCCTTATTTATCCGAGTCTACCCTTAGTGAGACCTTCTCGCTAGGTTTGTGTGAAAAAGATTTTTCAGTTCACTGGCAGTTTTTAAAAAAAAATGTTTTGGGTCAAACTGAAGACTTTTTTTTTTTCAGCAAATTGAAAAGTAAAATTAATTTGTTTCAGGTCAAACAAATCATTTTGTTTTGACAAAACTGAAACATTGTTTTGATTGACCATTTTTGATTGTTTTGAATAAAATTAAAGGACACTTTGAAACAAAAAGTTGTTTCAAACTGAAAAATTGAAACATTTTGAAAATATTGAAACAAAAGTATTTTGATTTTTTTCCAGAATTGTTTAATGTTTTTTTCCAATCCAAAACAATCAGATGAAACCAACACGAATTCGCTAAATGTTTTGGTGTCACCGAATCGTCATTTTTTGCCCAGCTCTATATCTGATGCTTTCCTTCCAGAAACCTGTAACTGATCCGTGTTTGAACATCTGTCTGATTTCAGAGAGAAAAGAAGAATCCATCTCTTGTGCTTGAAACAAACGGATAGTCTGGATGATCTTTGAATAGAAGAGCACAATGCCTTTCTTGCATGGCTTCCGCAGGATCATTTTTGAGTATCAGCCACTGGTAGATGAGATCTTGGGATGTTTGGGGATACAGGATCCTGAAAAGCAGGAAACTCTAGAGAGGTAACAAATTTCAAGACTCTGGTGGCCTTTACTCAGTGTTTTTTGTTTGTTTGTTTGTTTTTAAAGTAAGTCACAAACTGAATGAAGGATTAAATAAGTGGTTGTGGGTTACTCGAAGCTTATCTCCACAGAAGCTCCTCTGAATAGCTGTGTTGTATCTAATTAACCCTCTAAATTGTTGTTATTGTTGTTTGTATTACAGTAGCATGTGGAGGTCATACCTGAAATCAGGGCCCCGCTGTTGTATAGGCATGTTGTAAGAGGCGGTCCCTGCCCCCAGTGAGTTTACAATTTAAATAGACAAGACATACAAGAAGTGGACGAGGAAGCAGAGAGGTGAAATGACTTGCCCAAGGTCACCTGGCAGGTCCAGTGGCAGAGCTGGGACAAGAACCCAGGTGTCCTAAGGCCCAGTCCAGCGGGCTAGCTGGTGCGCTCTCCCTGAATCACTGACTGTACCGTCAGAGGCCTTTGCTGTAGAAAGCTGGATGCTAATGTTGGATGGATGTGGGTGCCAAGAAGATTTGGGGAGCCCTTTAATAGAGAGGAGCCAATTGTTTACACAGGGGTTAAAAGGCCGATTACGGTGTTCCCCAGAACCTGCAGAGAAGGGCGGTTTAACCCTTGAGAGAGACCCTCCCTGTTAGTCTGTTGACCTGGGGCGAACTCTTACGATAGGAACTAAGGGGAGTTCTCTCAGGCTGCTGACACTTAATTCTGAGCAAATAAAACCTCCCCCGGCGGTCAGACCCTAAACGAGAGCAGGGCGCAATGCACCGAGGGGGCGGCTGGCTCCCGCAACACAAGACTGGAGCGATAGGAGGGCAGGACACCTGCAGAGACCGTTATTGGCCCAATTCCCTTTTCCAACGCACATCCCAGGAGAAATGCTGGAGCTCTAACAATGGGCCACTTTTCTGTGTCTCAAGCCCCAGCTGCCTAGCTGAAGACAGCAGCAAATTCTTGGTCCTCAACAAGCTGTTGGAGAGAGAGACCCAGTCCCCATTCTACCAAGAAGGCGTGAGCTACTCCTTGTTGAAGGTAGCTGAACTCGGGCTGGTGCCTGCAGCTGAAATCCTCCTGCAGAACGGGGCCAATCTTATCTTTGAAGGTAAATCTGGGGGAGATGATGCGTTCTAAGCAGCCCCCCCGTTCCTGACGCAAACAGGCTCCGCAGGCGGCGGAGAGGGAGGGAAGGGCCGTTTGTGGGCTGGCCAGTGGATTGGAGCCACGACGCAGCGTCCTGGATCTGAATCAAGGTCCCAAGCCCTGCCCCTTCCTCATTCCCCGAGTTAACCTGTCTGAGGCGTGGAGCAGTGTTAGGTGTGTTATGAGTTTTGGAAGAAGTCACCGCCCAACCGCCTTCCATCAGAGGGAAGATCAGTGAGCTGGGTGGGATCATAGGATATTCCACATTCCCCTCCAAACCCCCTTCAGTGGGTAATAAAATTGGTCCTTTGCTGTCTGTCTCCTAAGACCTTCCATGCCCCTCTCCCTCACAATGGATTGATCCCCCCCAGCCCCCCGAACGCTTAAGCCAGGGAGAGGATGCTGCGTTGCCTTTTTTTAATCAATGTTAATGAAAATGCAATTGCTGGCACTGGGCCTGGTCTCTCCCATCGTTCCTTGGTGCTTTTCTCTGAGCCAGCTTAGAAATGCATTGTGCTAATGGTCTGGGCATCGCAGGAAGCTGGTTAGTGCCTTTAGGTTTAAATCCTAGGTAGGAACGTGCTGGCTTCCCAGGGCGCAAGCACCAACGTGGTTCCAGGGAAACAGGAAAATGTTAGGCCAGAATCTGATGACACCACTTTGATTTTACCAACTCGTGGGGCAGGCGATGCGCTAGTGCAGTGGTTTGTCTGGCAGTCTCTGTAGCACAGAGGACGCTGCAGGGGGACTGCATGGCTCAGGGGCGAGTAATGGGCTCTGTGGCCCCCTCACCTTTAGGTTGCCAGTTCAAATCCACCAACACTGACAACAAGCTGTTACTGACTGGTGGCTGCTTGTGTGAGATGAGCAAGGTGGGGGTTCCAGCCAGTTCAGTGGTCACATCAGACACCCGTGTTGCCAGTCCCAACAGCGAGCACACGGATGCGAGCCCCCAGGATGAAACCACCCCTTCAGCTCAGGATTGAGGCATGCTGGCTGGTCTGTACCGACTAGCTTGTCCTAAGCGTGGCAGTGCTGTACCTGGGTAGTGAACGCCAGGCTCCAGGGCTGCACGTCCGGCCTCGCTCAGCAACGCTCCTTGCATTAGCTTTGTGTGGTAGCACATGGCCTGTTTAATAGGGTGAAGGGTTTAAAACACTGCAGAACCCAACACTGACTCTTCTGTTCAGCCCGTGGTCAGAGAAACCCTCCCTCCCGGCAGTGGCTGGGCTTTTGTGACATCACCCCCGGAATGCTGGCTGTGCTCCCGCAGGGTGGCTGGGTTTAAACAGCCAGCCCCGGGATCTGGGGAACATCCAGCTGTTGGGAAGGGGGTGGGGATGGGGGAACTGGGCCATGAATTGCTTCCCTTGCAGGCCCAGCCGCACCAGGGCTGCAGTGACAAGCAGTGAGTCTCTTGTCCATCCATTCACCCCTCCCCCCAGCCTTGCTGCCAGGGAGGCGATTGGGGCCTGCCTGTGGGTTGCAGAGCTTGTAGGGGATGCGGGCTGCCCCATTGCCACAAAAGCAGGGCTGCAGCCTGCCAGAAAGGGGCTGGGATGGAGTTGGCTCTTCTGATCCAGCTGCTGGAGGCTTAGGGCCAGCTTGTTCATCGGCCTAGAGACGAGGCCCGCACAATGGCAGAGCCTGGGCGGTCAATAGCTTAGCTTCAGCCCAGCCCTCCCTGTCATTCCTCCAAGCCAAGCAGGATCCCAGCCCCTTCCCACGCTCTCAGCCCCGTCTGGGGAGCTGGACTCTCCGAACCCAGCTGCTTTGGGTTATTCTGCCTTATCGTGGACTGTTTCATATTTTTTGGAGGGCGTCTTTAGTCCTGAAACTCCCTGACTTGTTGTTCGGTCTGGCCCTAGATCCCGTCACCTATTACACTGCTCTGCACATCGCTGTTCTCCGAAACCAGCCGGACATGGTGGAGCTGCTAGTGCGCCGCGGGGCGGACATTAACCGGAGAGATCGGGTATGGAAAGCACCCACCTTAGACGCAGGGTTAAAGGATCTGACCTCTCCTAGGTTTATGGTACTGATAACGCCTCCTGAGAGATCTGGGCCTGTGAATTCCTTTGCAGAGAGCACAGGCAGAGAGGGATCCAGAGTGATGCCTGCTTAGCTCATCTCCCTTTAACATCTTGGGCTGCTTGGGTCCAGGTGGAGCATTGCATGCTGGGACTCTTAGTTTGCACAGGCTGCACTTCAGTAATGAGGCCTGGCTGCAGTCAGTCCTTTGCATGCCCTGCCCCGTTGCGCTAGCGCCGATGGGAGGAACCTCCGCTACTCCCTTCTGGCCGTACGAGCCCTGCTTTTCACCTGCTAAAGCGGAAGATCATTGGCTTTTTGTTGTTGTTGTTGTCTTCCTCCCCACAGATTCACGAGAGCAGCCCCCTGGACCTCGCCAGTGAGGAGCCCGAACGGCTGCCATGTTTGCGGCATCTCCTGGAACTTGGTGCCGATGTCAACGCAGCTGACAAAAATGGTCTGTGCCCCTTTCCATCCTACATCAAGAGTTAATTTCCCCCCCAGCTCCTGGTGCACTTGATTCCCACACAGAAAGCAACCGTTGGTATGTGTAGCAAATAGAATGGGCAGACAGCGTGGTCTAGTTAGAGCAGGGGACGGGGAGGCAGGACACCTGGGTTCTTTTGCCTAGGCTGTTAAATTTGGTTCTGGATTTCTGAATCGCCCAGTGCTCAGCCCGTTTTAGAAGTAGGAACCACCTGTGGAAATTCAGATCCAGGTTAAGACCTTCAAACCCTACCGGCGTTCAGGGGCATTGGCAGCTCTAGGACAGACAAGACAGGCAGGTATTTAACCACATTCAAACATGGTGGGTCTCAGCCCTGCTTTAGCACTGCAGTGTAGCAGTGCTCAGACTACCTGGCATTGCTAGTCTCTGGCGCCTTTGGGCTAGCACGCTTAATTCCTGCCCACAGCAGTCTGGGCTAGTGACACTCGGGCTGTAACATGCTTGCAGTTGCCCCACTGTGCTCAGGGGCTAATGGACGAGTCACAATGTCTGGTGCTCCCCCTGGTGACTCTAAAGCAGTATTGCGCTAACACGCACTAGCCCCAAGTGGGGTTGCCAACGGCAGGTAGGGGAGAGCGAACAATGGAGGGAGGGGGGATGGAGTGAGCCGGGCAGGGTCTCGGGGAAGGGGCGGGGCAAGGATGTTGAGGTTTCTGTGATTAGACAGTTGGCAACCCAATCCCTAAGGCTGTGTGTGCTCCCGCTGCTGCATCCTTGTGCAGTTTGAATAGCTCACTAAGGGGGTGCATTATTTTTTCTCCTTCAAGGCAGAGCTATATGCAGAGTGTTCCCCTCCATACTGTCACGGTTCGTGGACAGGGGCAGCCCCAAAAGGGACCCTTCCTAGAAGTCACCCTGATGTAATGCTCCCCCTCCCTGTTTTACGCTCTTCTCCCCAGGAAAGACAGCTTTGCTGCATGCCCTGGGCAGCAGCGATGGAGTTCAGATCCACAACACCGAAAACATCCGGCTCCTGTTGGAAGGAGGTGAGGGCAACCGAGCAGCTGTCGGCTCACTTCCCTGTAAAGACCGAGCGCTCGTTCGGGCAGGGCCCGTCCGTTCTGTGTTTGGACAGCACCGAGCACCATGGTCTATGCCGGGGTTCCTAGGTGCTACCACAATGCAAGCAAATAACGTAACATTTGGCACTGGCCTTTCCTCCCTGCAATAGTCCAAGCTGGGCTTTGTCTCTCCTGATTCACCTGCCCCCAAGTGCAATAACTCACAGCTTCACCCTTTCTGGTTCATGTCTGATAGTCCTAAAAGCTCCTGCTTCAGCCTGCAGGGGTCAGGAAGAGATCGCCCTTCCCACCCTATTCTGGAGTTTGTTTGGTCTCCTCCCTCTGAAGTATGAGGGATGACCACGGCTGGAGATAGGAGGGCCAGGGCTTTCAGGTGGCCCCAGGCATTCTCTCTCTGAGGTGCTTGGCTGGCTGGTTCTTGCTCCCATGCTCTGGGTCTGAACTGATCGCCATGTGGGATCAGTCGGGAGGGGATTTTCCCCCAGGTCAGACTGGCAATGCCTGTGGGGTTTTTTTGCCTTCCTCTGCAGCGTGGGGTATGGGTTGCTTGCCAAGATCAGCTGGGTATATCTGGCTTAATCATTTCTTCTACAGGGGCCTGGCATTGGTGCACATCAGTCCCCCCATCCTCTGCCTGCGACATCATAATATTGGTCTAATGTCAGTGGTTGGGTTTAGCATGCGGGTGCTGGGGCCTGTGATATACAGGTCAGACCAGATGATCTCGTGGTGCCCTCTGACCTTATACTCGATGACAGCTTCACTCTTCTTAAGCCTATTTGTCACTGTCTGGATGAAACCCTTGTATTGGTCACACTGTGAACCCTCGGTGGAGATTGTTTTAACTGGCAGCACAGGTTGGTCAGAGAGATGCTGTCCCTCCAGGTGAAACAGTCACAGTTGCTACTGTGCGCTCCATCAACTCCCTAAATGGCAGGCAGAGGAGGGCTGGAGATGAGTGACAATGGGGCTGCAGTTCAGAGGAGAGGTACCATGTGTTGTGACACATACCTGCACGTGCTCTTCGGGGTCAGCCCCCCGTTCTAGGGAGTCGGTGTCCATTGCAGCATCTGACCATGGCTCCCCCTTTTGTCTCTGGCTTCAGGAGCAGACGTGAAGGCCACCACGAAAGATGGCGACACCGTCTTCACCTGCATCATCTTCCTGCTTGGTGAGACGGTGGGCGGGGACAAAGAGGAGGCGCGAATGATCAACCGTTTCTGCTTCCGGGTCACCCAGCTGCTGATGGCCCACGGCGCTGACCCCAGCGAGTGCCCAGCCCACGAGTCCCTCACGCACATCTGCCTCAAGAGCTTCAAGCTCCACTTCCCGCTCCTGCGCTTCCTGCTGGAGTCTGGGGCCTCCTACAACTGCTCCCTCCACGGCCCCTCGTGCTGGTCAGGCTTTCACATAGTCTTTGAGAGGCTGTGCTCTCACCTCAGCAGCTCAGAAGACGACAGCTTCTCCGCTGACCTCCTGCAGAAAGCAGAAACTGTCCTAGAGCTCATGGTGGCCAGCTCGCAGATCCCCAAACTGCCCAGCAACTTTGACATCAACTCCACCAGCTGCAGGTTCCAGGGGGAGAAGATCAAGGCCCTTTTCTACTCCCTGAAGCAGCTGCAGCACTCACCGCAGGCCCTGAAACATCTCTGCAGGGTATACATCCGGCAGCGCCTCAAACCGTGGCCAGTGGATGTGAAGATCAAGGCACTTCCTCTTCCCGATAGGCTAAAGTGGTATCTCCTCATAGACCACGGCAACGCCGGCGAGGAGGACATCTGAGCCAGGCAGGGGGCAGACCTGGAATCCTCACTCCAGTCCCTCCCCAAACACTCTGGTGACTTGGTTTCCCCACCCAGAAGAGCAAGAGGTTCCTTATGGTCCAGACCAGCTTCCTCCACTGCCAGCCAGTGCTTTGTTTGATCACGCTGTCCACAAATACCGCTGCAGGGCCTGTGCATTTAGGCGCCGCATGGGCCTGGCTTCTCTGGGAAGGGACACCCCCAACAGCATGTTACCTGAATCCCAATGAAGTGTGATTCGGGGTGGGGGAGGGTAGAGGGATAAGTGGGTTGGGCTGGTGATCTGGACTTTGTGCCTTTACGAGCGATGAGTGTTGGTAGAAAGGCTGCTTTGCATGGACGTACAGGAAACGCCTGCCTGGAGTTGGGACCATAAGCCCGGTCTGAGGAGCAGAAACCAGAGTAGAGACTCAGGCGGTGCTCCCCCTAGGTTGTCCGACTGCATGTGCCATGTTGTTTGAATAAGGCCGAGGAACAACCATTCCCCCTCTCCCTCATTCGCCCGCCAGTCTCCGGCCGTGCACTGAGTGCGGGAATGGCTGAAGCGGTGTCTTAGACGAATGGCTGCTTCTAACACTGCTGCCTCTGGGGAGCGCGGCCTGGGCAGGAAGAAGCCTCGGGCTGCTAAGGGAAAACGTTCAGCGAGCGCCTCCTCCTCCCGTCTCCTCGGGAAGCTATGCGGGAGGTTTCCCCTCAGGCCAGGCCCAAGCGCAGGCGGTGCTGGCCGAGGGATTGATGGCCTTTCGCCAGCCCCCTCTGCGCAGAGTCTTGAGCAGGCTTGGCTCTCCCCACACTTGGAAAGCAGGAGATGTGGCTCTTTGCAGCATGGGCCACATGCCAGAGGAGCAACTAAGTTCACCCAGGATTTCCAAGAGCCACATCAACGTCGACAGTCACACTCCTCTCGCAACAGCTTGTTCACCTGTTGTACCACCTGCCAGGACTAAATGAAGAGCAGAGAGAGGTTAGCGTTCTCTTCTCTCTTTCCCCCTGGCATCTGCCAAGCACTTGGGGTAAAGGCTGGAGCCCCTGTGAGCCGGGTGGGCCTTGGGCTCAGAGAAACATTTACAAATGAGAGGGAAGCGGCAGGGCTGGGCGCAGCACCTGAATCTCTAGCTCAGAGCTTTGCAATCTGCTGATATTGCAAGTGGAGGGCGGCACCTTTGTGGCAAGAGGAAACGATTGGCTTGTGAAATGAAGTGCTCAGGGGCTATTGGAGGAGATGATAGGAACAGTGCTAACATGGGGCCTGGTTGTGGATTCCCAGGCCAGGCCGTCCTTTCAGCTTAGACTAGTAGCAAGTTATTCCCGGCTCCTATAGTTGTGGGGTTTCTAGTGCAGCTCTCCACGCTGCTGCCTGCGCCACTCAGTGCCTTGGGTGTGGTGGACAAATCTACTAGAGCAGAGGAGCCACTAACCTGGTTTCCAGGCTAGGCTCCACTGACCCTCCCCCTGAGGCCGTGTCTTGGGCTGGAGGTGCCTCCTCCTGGAGGCCGTGCACCTTGGCCAGAGGAGCACACTTCTTGCAGCACTCCCTCGTTTTCTTCGCCCTGCTAAACCCTAGGTGTGATCTCAGCCTGGGGCTGCAGAGAGGAAAGGCCAAGCCACAGCACCACCCACTGAGGGCAGGTTTCCCTCCAGCGTGTTAATCACCCTAAGTGCCAAAGCCAAACAGCTGCTAAGCCAGTCTCACCCCTGGGAGAAAAAGCCAAAGCTCCAGTGAGGAAATCCACTGTGATTCGCCTCCCGATTACCAGCTAGGCCTGAAAAGCCTTCACGGATCTGGGGCTAACATTGCAGCTGGGTACAACATGAGGCTCTTCCTCCCCGGCCATCACCTCCACCCATTTGTTAACACTCACAGCAGGGCAAGAACATGAAATTCACTCTCCTGCCAAAATCCATCCACCCGCTGTCTCCCCCACCCCAAACACTTCACAGGAGCAGCTGACGATCATATTGACAAATGGGTGTAAAATGAAACACTGTGCCAGTGTCTTGCTGAGCTCAAGCCATTAAACATGACCTATTGTCATAGAAAATGGCTGCTTGTTTCCTTTGGGGCAGAGGGGGGGTTCCCCAGGGGCTCAGCAGCTGGGACCTACCTGTCCCTTAGGGGGATGAAGACTTAATGGCAGCACTCTTTAGTGGGTGGGAGGCTAGTCGCCCAGCTGTCAGTAAGTGGGTAACACTGATGGGCCAGGCCCCGTGGAATCATTCCTTATTTTCAATGAGAGATGAAACAAAGGAGGCAGTGATCGCCTGCACACATCTTTAACCCTGGGACTAGGTGTAGGACTCGATTTTGAGCTGGATGAAAGGAGTATAAAACTGGCATAACCCATCCGAAGAAGTGGGTTGTAGCCCACGAAAGCTTATGCTCTAATAAATTTGTTAGTCTCTAAGGTGCCACAAGTACTCCTGTTCTTTTTGCGGATACAGACTAACACGGCTGCTACTCTGAAACCAAAATGATGCTGACTCCCAGGATTTACACTGCTAGCGGCAGTAGAGAGATGCCAGATTTACACTAGATTGCGACCAGAATCTGAAAAAGAAATCGGGCTCAGCTGTTTGTTTACAGGGCGGACAGAATGAAAACACCTACGTTACCCAGAGCTAGGGGGGAAGAAGAGCCTTCGCACTGTTAAAGCCTGGCCCTGCAGGCAGGACGCCAAGATTTTATTCCCAGTTCTGTACTGGGCACTTGATCAAATCACTTACCTGCATGCTGTTTGGACGAGAGGGATCTTTCCCTCCTCCCGGCCAGCGGGGGACTTGCTGCTGGCAGCCCAGTAAGGGCTGTGCATAAAAAGGTACTAACGCTGTCAAGCAGTGAAGTCAGACGCCATAGACCGTTACTCTGCTGGTCCATGGCCCTACCCAAAACAGAGCAGCCACTGGGCCTGCTCTTGCCCTCTTGGGTTAATCAAGAGGGTGGCTAATTTCCCAAGAGAGGCACTGAAATAAGGGAGGGTGCCCCTTTGTAGCTGAATTCCTGCCTAAGTACCATGGTTGCTCTCTCCAACACAGGCCGACTCAGCGGCAGGTCCCAGGGGCTAGAGCAACAGCTCATTCCATGTTAAATGGTGGGGGGTTGGTTAAAGTACAGAAGCCAAGAATGGGCTGCCCTGGGCCGGCCGGGTTTGTCTACGCAGTGACGTAGCGCAGGGCAAGCCAGGGTGCAAATCGAAAGCTAGTGAGCGCCAGCGTCGCAGCCTGGCTTGCACTAAGTCACCATGCAGACAAGCCCTTAACTCCCCCCCGAGCTACTCCACCAGTCAGCGTTTCCTTGTGGGCTGCTGCTCAGCGATCACGCGACGAGCGGTAACGGAGGGGAAGTTGCTACGGCGGGGGTGGTTTGAGAGGCCTGGCGCAGGCTCCCACTCAAATGCTAGAACAGCCGTGTAAGATGGCCTGCCCGCCTGGAGCAAGCAGCACGCAGTAGTTCAGAGCCAGGCTGTAGCCCCTACCCTGACCCGGGCTGTGCTTGCTTGGAACAAGCTCACTCAGGAAGTGGCAAATACTTCCTAGCCTGTAATTCTACAACGGGCACCAGCAGTGGGGGGCCAGCCTACCCGCACAACCCCCGCTCTGGGCGAGGGGCCAGGGCTGGATTTGGAGTCTCTGTTAATGGGTAGTTGGCTACAGCAACATTATTTTTAAAATCCTTTAAGGTGAGAGATTTCCTTTCTCCTGGACATGAGAGCACAACCCCAGCAAGCAGCCTGACTCCCCCCTTCTGACTTAACTGTCCAACAGGTACAGCAGGCGAGCTGGTCCCGGCTGAGGTTGGGTATTAACCCTGGGGAAGGGGGCACTGGCCTCTCAACCCCTACGCCTCCCACCCCCGCACAGATAAATATGGATTTAGTCTTGAAAAAGTTTTTGCTCTGAAAAACTTCCCGCGATTCCATGAAGACACTAACGATTTTGCTATTACTACTGATTTTGCGGAAGATACAATGGTGATGGGCAGCCATATAAAACCCCACGATAGCCCCAGAGCCTCTTTTCTTCCTCCCCTTGGGAAGATCTGCTCCATCCTGAGGAAATGGCATAGATCTTGGAGAGAGGCCAAACAAACAAAATCACCCCTTTTCCATCACTGTAAGCGAGCCCCAGCATCTACCCCTCTCTGCCTTTGCGACAGATTTCATGTCCCAGGAACCTACAACCTCCTGCCTCAGACTGGTTTCGGGAAGGCAGCAAGAAAACGCCTCGCTGAACTGACCCCAGAGGAGAGGAGGGTTAGGAACAGCGAAGTAGTGAGCTGGAGCAGGAGCCAGTGAGTTCTAGCCCGCATCTCCTCCTGGCTCCCCTGCAGCAGGGAGAGCTGGCGCTGCGGCCTCCTCCGCGCGCCCTGAACTGAGCGGGGTTCAGGCATAGCGCACACAGCATCGGCTGGCGGCAGGCAAACAAACCAAGGCAGGGTAGTTGCAGGGTACTCTGCCTCTCGTACCCCCATCTGGTGCAGCATCAAGGCTTTTCCTCTCTAGGGAGCCTCCAGCCTGGGTAGGTGGCGTGGGCGTGTTTAAGCAGAGTGTGTACAGAGGTGCAACAGCAGGAGAGTGTATTTGGCAGCTGTCTTTTCTCACAAACAGCAACAACGCAGAAGACCCGCCCTGATCTTTCCAGCCAGCCCCAGCAGGGTTATTCAGGACACCCCACCCCACCCTGAATTTTAACCATGAAGTGTCTGGACCGCACGATAGGTGTCCTCCTGATCCCCCCAGAAGGGGCCTGCTGGGCTGGTCCTGGCACAGTGGTACCTCTTGGTAAACAGCCTCTCCCAGCCCGGGTTCATCTCATGGCAAACGTATAGACGTGGTAGATTTCGTCAGGGAAGTTCTCTTGCCTTTCTTCAGCCAGGAGATTGAGGCCTGCGCGCCGGACGATCGTCCGCACCACGTCCAGGTCCCGGCACACACTGCTGTCCACATCGTCCATGATGACTCCCTCCTGGGCCATGTTGTCCTTGATGACGACGATGCCATTGGGGCGCAGGCCAACCTTGCATCTCTTCAGGAAGTCAGACAGGTGGTCGTCAGTCAGGTGTCCTGGCAAGGGGAGAAGCACACAAGCGTTAGCAGGGACCATGGAGAACACAGACCAGTCATGAGCACGGGACCAGTATAGGAAGGGCCGAGTACTGCTGTATCTGTGTGGGGAACAGCTGGTGTTCTGTTGATCCACCCCTAGACGGGTGCGCGGGTCAGTTCTGCAGATCACGGCATCACCTAATGGATTAAGGCAAGCTGTTCTACCTGCCCTCCTCAGGTAACTCTCACACCAGCCAGTGCATAGCCTCAGTACAAGGGAACATAAGGAGGCTGGGGACAGCAAAACTGAATGGGCCTTTTCCATATGGCAGAGGTTCTCTTACCTATTACCCACTGGATCCAGATGACGTCATAGGAGTTGGGCTCGGGGCTGAAGTCCTGCAGGCCACAGCAGAAGTAGTTCCTCACTCGCCTGCCCTCGTCTCCCAGGTAGGTCCTCGCCTTGGTCAGGAAGTCCTCAGTCACATCCACCATGTCCACTGCTTTGAAGAGAGGCAACAGCAGCCTCTTGGTGATCCTGCCGATCCCAGCCCCACAGTCCAGGGCGCAGGTGGTTCCTGTCCTGTTAGGACCATCCTGAAATGAAAGTGAAAATGAGGGACAGGAGAGACATAACCCTGCCAAGAGGAACCTCAAAGCTCACAAACTACAACAGAGGGACGTGGCAATTGGCGCTGGGAACTGGATCGTGGCAATGCCAGCTGAGGGCCTCTTTTGTCGTAGAACAGCACGGTCAGTGGCACTACAAGCTGCCCTCATGTTGCCCGGCAGAGAGGAGATCCACTCCAACAGGGAGTGGGGGGCTCAGTCTCCACGGGTTATTCTATCCGTGGCCTCTCAGCTGAGATGCCAACAAGGGAGTTTCCCGCTCCCCACATTCACAGGCTGCATGGACACCTGGTTGCTACAGGTATTGAACTGAGATCATTTCCCAGTGGGCAGAGGTTTGGGGTTGGCTTCATGTGGCGCGATCAGCCAGACATCAGGACCACTCACAAATCCCCCTTTAACAGTGGGTGTGGATGACCAGCTAGGCCCTGAAGGCACTGGACAGCCAAAGGAAAGAGACAACGGTCCATCTTCCCCTGTGCAGAACGGTCAGGTCGCTAGACAGAGAGCTATGGAAAGCTGTGGGGTGGGAGAGAGCCACTCAGCAGGTGTTTGGAGCATGATGGACATCCTCCCACAGTTAAATTACAAGCTGTAGGACACCTTCGCCCCTCCCCAGACGGATCCAGACCACCTACCCGAAGGAATTTAAGCAGGAATTTTTTGGAGCTGTTGATGTCAATGCTGGAGATGTGGCCGTACCCACCCAGCATGCCGTCCACCGTGGGCGGCACATCCTTCCAGTATTTCTCAGCCTTGGAATAAAATTCCATCTCATCCTCCACCACCTCGCTTGTCATGCTGCTGAGTGGAATTGCCCCCTGGGTTAGGGACTTACCCCGCTCCTCAAAAGAGAGGAAAAGAAAACAAAGATACATCAGCCTGCCAGAAGCAAAAAGTCACTTTGCACCAAGAGCAGCACAAATCATGGAGACCAAGCAGGGCAACGTATTGTCAGGCCCTGTCTACAAGCCGCCAATGTTCATACCACCTGGGCCCATTCTGAACAGGGTTAAATGAGAAGAGTTTAACCACTGTGTTGTCCACGGTGTTCTCAATTGCAGGAGCAGCAGGAGGGCCTGGTTAATTTCACTTTACGGCTACTTGAGAAAGTTTGGGGCAGTGGCAAAAGCAGTGGAGCAACCTGCAGCCTTCCCCTTTGCAGCTATCAGGCCAGGGTTTCCCTTTCTTTTTTTCCCAATGAATATTGATGCCTGGGACACCACCCCCCTCATTAAGGAAGGTTTCCTACCAACCACCCGCAAACAGCTTCTCCCATCCCAAAAGCCCCGACAACTTCTCTCCCTTCCTGGCATCTGCTCTCTTCAAATCTATATGTGGGTTTGCCCTGTGTTCTTGGAGTTTCCATCCGTCAAGTGTTTGCAAATCCATTACAGCCTCCTTTTAAGAGCTCGCAGCCAGACGATACATACGGCGCTCTGCTAACCTTTCCTCCAAGTCATCCCTTCCTGCCCTTCTCGTTGACATGGTGAGATTCTGGGCAGCATCTTGGGGTTTTAAGCCACTTTTGCATCCTTCCAATCCTGAGCTCTTCACGGGGCCGCCCAATGAGCCACAGCACGGCATAGAATCTCTGCAGCTCCCAACACGCCCCCCCATCCCCAGCACATGCCCAGCTGCAGGGCTTGTGAGGGAGTCCTTGCAAGGCGGCCTTTAAAGCTGATTTCTGCTTGGCCTGCACTGACGGACGTCTCCCCCCAGCCAGATACAGGCTTTTAGGACCTTTCAGCTCCAATCTGGCCCTTTTATGCACCGTGAAGAGGCAGGCGAGGGGACGATGACCTCACCCCCGGTACCTATCTGGCAGGGACGTGCCCAGAACTGGACGCAACATCCCAGGTGTAGTCACACCATAACCACACGGTCATAACCCTGCTCCATGATGTGCATTTTCGGAGGCTGATCTCTCATTTTCACTCACCCGTCCCTTCCTACCCCTGCCTGAAAGCCTTATGAGAGTTACCATTTTATAGATTACATGTTTATCTAGGTTGACACCCCATCAATCACCCCCAATTACATCCAGGGTAGCTAAAAGTTATTCTAAGCACCTACCTGAAGACCGTAAATTTCAGTCATGACCATAAGTTGGACGCTTGGCAATATAATAAAGTCAAGGTATAATCAGGAATACAAGCTGTAAATTCCTAAAGACATCTCATAATTCAAACCACTGAGGACTTGATTCAGTGCGCTGAGGATTAAAAACTAGATTTAACATGGCCAAAGGGTAAATTCAAGGACTCCAAACACCTTTACAGCGAAAGAAACAGATGGTTTCGTGGACTAAATTTCCTGAGAAATATAAAAATCTTTTCAAGGGTAGCCTAAAGAGCTTCCAATACCCTGGCAGGATTTTAAACAGCAACAGAGAGGGAACAAAGTAAAAAGTATCCAGAAACTAATAGCTCAGGGAGGTGGTAACAGGTTATGGGAAGTCTCACCTTGATCACCAGCTCGAATCCAGCTTGGATTGCTAATGATGAAAAGCAGATCCCTGTTCTATGGCCTGTGTGGAAATAAATGGCTAGGTGTCAGTCCAGTGGCTATAGCGCACACGCAAATTCAATACCGCAAGTGTAAGCGATTAGCTACCATCTCAGCAAGGAACCATGGACTGAAGGGACCAGAGAGACTGAGTGTCTCTCTCTAACCTGCAGGGGGCTCCTGCACGTCAATGCTGAGGCACCTTCAGGTTTGTGATCTTGATGCCTGCACTATTCCTGTTGTGGGGATCTCAGCGGGTGTCAGTCATCAGGGCAGCCACACATGACAGATGTTAGCGATGCCCCTCAAGGCACAACTGGAAGGGGCTTAAATACTATGGGGACAAGGGCAATGTAAGAACCTACAGAATAGGGCCGTCAGCCCCGCACCTTTCATCAGCAGTAAATTCCCTTTAAAGACACTTACGATGCAATGCATCCCTGATCGGGGGGGGGGGGGGGGCATGAGTATTGGGTTCTGTGCCCCAATTTAAACCTTCCTTTGAGGACTTGAGTTGGGCAAATTTCACTGCCCCGGAGAGGGACACAATCCCATGCTCTAGGTGTCCCTAAGCCTCTGACTGCCAGATGCTGGGACTGGAGGACAGGAGATGGATCACTCGATAATTGCCCTGTTCTGTTCATTCCCTCTGAAGCATCTGGCATTAGCCACTGTCGGAAGACAGGATACTGAGCTAGATGGACCATTGACCTGACCCCTTACGGGCATTCTTGCGTTCTTATGGACCGGAAAAGGGTTGTGGCAACCCTTCACAGAGGAGGCGGCAATATTCCAGTGGGACATCGGCACTTTAAGGGCTTGTCTACACTACAAATGCTGTGCTGGTAACACCAGCAAATCTAGCTTGAGTTGCTAGTGACCAAAAGCCAAAAGCCGTCTAATGGAGACGCAGCTTCTACTGACAAAAGTTCTTTCGCTGGCATAGTTACCCCACTTCCCCGGACAACGTAAGTTACGCTGGCAGAGGGACTCTTTGCACACACACTAGGGCTTTTGCCAGCACAGCTCTGTCAGGCAGAGGGCGTGATCGTTTTCCCCACACTCCTGGCTGACATAACTATGTTGGCAAAACTTTGTCCCGTGGACCAGGCCTAAGAGAACGGACCAGGTCCACAGAGGAAGCACTGGGAGTTCGTTTTGCCCTTGGTAGGTTAGGGCCTTACCCTGCTCCATGTGAAATTAACGAGACCAGGTACTTAGGGAAACAAAGACACTTGAGCACAACTCAGAGATACTGGTGTTAAACTGAGGAGAATTTAGGTGGTTTTTTTTTTTTTTTTTTTTTAGGCTCCACTGCTCAGATCTGCCCCCGAATCACTGCAGGGATTGGGGCCCCTCTCTGCGTGCCTCCTTGCTCAGGCTGATGGGAAGAGGGAGTATCAGTGTTTGGAGGCCTGTGTCTGACTCCCAAAAGAAGTAAAGAAAGATGCCCAAGTCATTGCTGCCTGGTCCCCAGTGAGCTCCCACAACAAGCCCTCCTCCTAAGGCATCCACGCAGGCATTTCACAAGCATGCGGGACACCTGAGAGTGCCAGGAGCGCAGGTGACAACTGTGGCAGCCAGCACCTTCCTCCTGGGACGCTGCTCTGGTGCTGTCATGTGAAACTGGCGGCTCAAAGCCAAAGGGCGGGTCCTGCAGCCGGGCTCCTATCTCCAGGGCCCCTATCTCCAGCTGTCAGGCCAAAGAATGCACTCTGCACTCGACCCCAGCAGCCGGCACTCCAGTCACATGAGCATGCAGGAGTGTGACAGAGTCTGCTAAATATACATCTGCTGCCTCTTTGCATGCCAGGGTAGTTCCAGGTTTCCAACCAGACGAGCACTGAGTATACTCTATACCCAGACGGTGCCAGCAATCCCAGGGCAGAGAACATGGAACCACATCTTCCCTGCTATTGGTCAAAATCCTGCCTACAACAGGGTGTAAGTCCGGGCAGGGTCTGGCCAAGTGGACCCATATCTGCCCTAGGGGCTTTCACTCTTGCAGCTACCCCAGTGGCTAAAATCCCAGCCTAGGCAAGACCCAAGAGTTCAACGTTTCAGTACATGGCTCTCAGAAAGACCAACCAAGTGGTGCTTCAGCTGAAGAAGCGCCTGACTTGGCATGCCAGGGGCATTTGCATGATGCTGTTTTGTTACGTGCCCTCACCGGTCAGAGGAGTCACTGCACTCTCAGGAGAGAGCGGATTTGTTCTACCTTCCTACCGCAGTAAGAGTCAGATTGAAACACTGAACCCCCTTGAACCACTCTCTTCTGGAGGGGAACCTAATTGGCCCCGGGCACTCATACCCTTGTAGTGTAGCCAAGGCCTCTGATTGCCAGTACATGGGGAAATGTAATTCTCCCCGAGGGCAGCCGAACCAGCAGAGGGAGCTATAGAGTAAACAGCACACAGGGTGTTTTACCGCCATATTAGTCAGTGCAGTGGTAGAGACACCCGCCCAGGCCCCATCAGAGTTTTCCCCATTACTGGCGCTACATGGGTGCAGAAGTACAGATCCATATTTTGCTAGACTCAGCAGGTGGAAATAAACTCAGGCTCCAACCACATCCTTCTCATGTGAAAGGCAACCCCAGAACATTACACGGCACTGGCGACACACCAGCCCCAAAGCTGTGTACAAAGCTAAGGCTGGTCAAGCTTTTTGTCCCTTGCACCAACAAAGAGGCCTAGGGCACTGCGGCGATGCAGACAACGGTGCTTTTTCAGTGAAGGTTCCCCCGCCCTATCTCCTCAATCCGGCCCCACATTTTCAAACTTGGATCCGTGTTTAGACCCAACTATCAGTGGGGCTGGGCACCCACAGCCCCTACTAAAACGGTGTGAATCCAGCAGCTTTTATTTAGGTGCCTAAATTCATGCACTGAGTGTGAAAACTCTGGCCCCGGTGAATAGCGGCACACTGCATTCCCCAGCCTGCGGTGTGGCTGCTCATCGGGAGACCCTGGCACTGCCTAGCTGGGGAAGCCAGAAATGAACATGCCCCAGAGGCAGAAATCCGGCAAGCCCCTTCAGGCACCCTCATGCAGGATGCAGAAGACGACTGAAAAGCCCAACCCTTGTGCCCCTCCTCAGAGCACAGAGCAGAAAGATGTGGCTATGTACATGGTTGGGAGGTTTAACACCCCCTCTCCTTGCCAATTAAAGACCCCTGGGGCTAAAGAATCAAATGCCAGAATCAGCTAAAGCTAAAGCAGCAAATGCCAGAAGCCTAGATTGGGGGCATACAGGGAGATGACAGCTCCTCCAGAGATGGGAGGGAAGGCGCCCCTACTTCCAGGCACAGTGGGGATCCAAGCCCCATTCACAGCAGCTCTCCAACATCCTCCCCCACTTATCCTCCAACCCCATCCCCTGCAAGCGCACAGGGACTGCCCCATGCAAGATAACGCTGAACCCATCAGCAACCTCCTCCATGCAGTGATGCCCCCTTCTCACAAAAGCATTCACAGGCAGGCATCAGCAGCGAGCACAGGGGAGCCATGCTGCCAAAGGGGAGAGGGAGAAATGGGGAGCAGTGTGGAGGCCCTGGGTGGGTGGCAATTTCTCTGCAGAACTTGGGGTATCAGTGGACTAAGAAGGCTGAACCTCCTGCCTGCTCTGTGAAAGGGCAAACCAGGCCTACCCCCCCACCCCACCCTCCTGGCAAGATTGCTCAGGGAAGCAAATCCTCAGTGGACTTCGTCTACTCGACCTGTTTCTCAGCAGAAGGGCACAACACGGACTCTAAGGCCATGTCTACACTGGCACTTATGTCAGCAAAACTTTGTCGCTCGGGGGTGTGGGGAAAAAACCACCCCCCTGAGCGATGTAATTTTTGCCAGCAAAAGCACTCATGTGCACAGCGCTATGCCCGCGGGAGATGCTCTCCAGCATAGCGCTCGTTGAGCTGGTTTTATGTCGACGTTGGCATAACGCAGCTACATGAGCGTTCTTACAGCGGCACAGCTGTAGCGGTACAGCTGTGCCGCTGTTAGCTTGTACCTGTAGACATGGCCTAAGTGCTCAACTCAGCAATGTATTAGTGAGATTGCTAAAGGCAGGGGAACGAGACACAGGTCCCCGAGCCACGGACCCAGGTAAACAGTACGTAGCAGTGTGGTTAAGAAATAATACTTTGCACCTACAGCGCCCCTTTCATCCGAGGAGCTCAAAGCACTGAGATGTCACATAATGCAAGCCACACAAAGAGGGGTGTGTGCGTGCATGTGTGTGCACACACACCCTGACCATGGGGTGCACAGGGGCGCACACACACCTGATGTGGCGTTATTGACCATTTACAGGAGGAAAGCCACGTTTTGAGCTTTGGGGTGGGGATTTCCCAGATTCCCAGCTCCCCTTACAAATAAGCTCAGCCAGGACTCTTCACACACACCCCTTGAGGTTACCCCCAAATCCTGAAGATTCACCAGGGGAACCGAACTCGCGCTCCCTAGATTTCCACCTGCTGTGTGTACGGCGAATGAGTCTCCTGTGGCCAGGGCCCTGAGAAGATCAGCCTGGCATTAGCAACCAAGGACCGAAGCCTTCCCCATGTGCCAGGGTCTCTGGCTTGGAGGACCTGGCGCCCACGCAGAGGTCCGGCTGCCTGGGAGGCCCTGGGGCCGCTGGTGCATGGGGTGTCTGGGGGAGCCTGGGCCCGGTTTGGGGGTTCCTGGTTGATGGGGAGAGGCGGGGAGCACTGGGGAGGGTGTGTGCTACAGCGGACGGGGCTTCTCTCTCCAGGCCCGGGGCGGAGGAGGTGCCCCCGGGTCACCCCGCACTGGAGCAGCCCCGGGCTCCTAGCCTGCCTCTCCGCTCCCCCAGCTCCCGCGCCACGTGGGCCGGGCCGGCCGGGGGAACGCAGCGAGCCCAGGGCCTCGGGGGAACCGACCAGGGCAGGCCCGCTTCCCCCCTCCCTCCTCCCCGGGGAACCTGCTGCAGCTTCCTCCCCACCCCCGGTGCGAACTCACCCCGGGTCTGCAGCAGCTGGGGGGGGGGGAGCGGGGGTCTCCTCCCGTCCCAGCAGCAGCGATGCACCCCCTGGATTTCCCCCCCTCCTGCAGCAGCGGCGGCTGCACGCTGGCCTGCCTGCTCCTCCTCCGCTCGAGCGTAATTTCCTTAAATAGTTCAGAGTGAAAATCCCTCCCGTCAGGGCCAGGGGGAGAGATTTATTCCAGGTTACAGCAGGGAGCCACCTACCAGGGGGAGGGGAGTGAGAGCGCTGCTCCAGCTCCCCGGCTGGGCTCTGCCCCTCCCTCTCCAGACCAAGGCAGAGCCCCCAGGCATGAAGGCTTTTAGGAAATAACACCATGGGACCCAGGCAGGTTGAGGATGGCCGGAGAGTTAGGGCTGTTGTCAGAGCACACGCAGCTCAGACTGAGGCCTGGGCCGGTGTGGGCGCCCAGCGCCTCTGGAAATGTGGCCCTTTGTACCTCTGCGTGGTAGTTTCTGTCTCACTCCCCAGCCTTAAGGGCCCCAGAGGGTGTTTGCAGCCCATGCCCGTGCAACCCGATTTGCGAACGTTCGATTGGCACGGTGAGCTTTACTAGCGCTGCCCAAGCTAGTAAAGCGCATCTGGCCCCTTGGTCTCTCTCTGCGCAGCACTGCTGAAATGCAGCTGCCTATGGGGTGGAGAGCGGGGGCCAATTCGTGCACATCGATGAACAAAGAGGGCAAGGAAGGGAAATTTTGGGTGAAGGGCACCAGGGCAAACTTCCTGTTCTTAGGAGGGGAGGTATCCTGGAGCAGAGGTTATGGTCCTGGACTGGAAGTCAGAAAAGCTGGCTTCTGCCCTTAGCTGTGCCACTGACTGAGTGACCTCTGGAAAGTCACATCACCTCACGTCACAGCTCTGTGCCAAGTTTCTCCATTTGCAAAACTGAGTATTGACAGGTTTCTGAGTAGCAGCCATGTTAGTCTGTATCCGCAAAAAGAACAGGAGTACTTGTGGCACCTTAGAGACTAACTAATTTATTTGAGCATAAGCTTTTGTGGGCTACAGCCCACTTCATCGGATGCAAGCAGTGGAAAATACAGTAGGAAGATATATATATATATATATACACAGAGAACATGAAACAATGGGTGTTACCATACACACTATAAGGAGAGTGATCAGTTAAGGTGAGCTATTATCAGCAGGAGAAGGAAAAAAAGTATGTTCACATATTGTGATTCTGTAAAGCTGCTCGGGGTCTTTGTTTTTTCAATATTGACTAGTAGGGGGTTTTAATGCTTATCTACCAGCTAAGTGAGCGATGGCCCAGGGTGAGCCGTCACTAGCACAGGTACTTACATGGCCCCTGTTACCACAGTATCTGAGCAGCTCGCACCGTCCCTGTGAGGTAGGGGAGAGCCATTTCACGGTTGGGGAACTGAGGCAGAGAGACCAAGACCCGGATTCACAAAGGGATTGAGGTGTTGCCATGCTGAGCATGGCAGCGCCTGATTTTAGGAGCCCAGAAAATCCCAAGAACTGTGATTCACAAAGCCCGAGTTCAGCGCCTCGGCGCCCTGTACAATGAACGGGAAGGAAGGCCTTAGAACAGGGGTGGGCAAACTTTTTTGCCCGAGGGCCACATCTGGGTGGTGAAATTGTATGCAGGGCCATGAATGTAGGGCTGGAGCAGGGGATTGGGGTGTGGGAGGGAGTGTGGGGTGTGGGAGGGGGTGTGATGTGCAGGAAGGGGCTCAGGTCAGGGGGTCGGGGTGCAGGAGGGGTTGTGGAGTGCGAGAAGGGGCTCAGGGCAGGGGGTTAGGGGGCTCAGGGCAGGGGGCTGGGATGCGGGGTACAGGAGGGGTTCGGGGTGCAGCCCGGCACTGCTTGCCTCGAGGGGCTCTGGGGTGGCAGCGGCGCGCAGCAGGGCTAAGGCAGGCTCCCTGCCTGCCCTAGCCCCACGCCACTCCCAGAAGTGTCCAGCAT
>NW_020664589.1:7312868-7340223 GCF_002925995.2 Terrapene triunguis | reverse complement strand
GCAGGTGGCTCCGCTGCATGCTGCCCTCGCCTGTGGGTACCACCCCCGAAGCTCCCATTGGCCGCGGTTCCCCATTCACGGCCAATGGGAGCAGCAGGGGGCGGTGCCTGCAGGTGAGGGCAGCGCACGGTGGAGCCTAAACCTGGGACTTAGGCACCTAAGAGACAACACCCCAGGTCCCACATGGGCAGGGAATTGAACTCGGGTCTTCCAGGTGCCAGACTTGATCCCTGACCATCCTCCCTCCCTGCCAGTCACTGAGTGCCAGTGCCAATGGTCATTCCAGGGAAATAAATCAAATGATAAAAAATAAAAATCAAAGAAATTACCTTCTGCTGGAAAGTTTCAGTCACATGTTACCGTGGATACAGGGTTCTGTTAACAGTATTCGTCTCTCCCTAGGAATCACTGACAGGTTCAGTAACCAATAAGAAAGCAGCACTTCAGCCTCAGTGTTCCATAGGGTGTGTCTTTTTAAAATAAATGTACATCATTTTATTTTTTCATCAGGAAGGGTACACTCCAAAAAAATGCTTGTTTTGCCCCAAAATCAGAAAGGCCCTCGTGGCCACGTGCAAACCAGAGTGTGGTGTGGGGAAACACCAGCAGGTCCAGGCCATTCCCTGCTGCGTCCACTGCTGATAAACAAAGTACAACTTGTGATCCCCAAAATAAGGTCAACAACCCACAACATACGAAGGTGGAGTCAGGCACCTCAGACACTTGGGCTCAGTAAACTCAGGAAAAGCTATGTCCACTAAGTTTGGGATTCCAAAGTTCAGGAGTATTGGGATCCAGAGTTCTGACCGGAGCCATAAAATCTGGATTCAGAGCCAGACTTGTGGGGGAAATGTTGGGATCTGAGGTTTTGGCCCATCTCTAAGGAATGAGAAAACATGCTTTAAATTGTTCACATGTTCAACACATATGAACATACTCACATGCCCTACCACAAGCACATGCAGTTGCACTCCCCGCATTGTCGCACAAACACGTACGCACATCTTCACACCTCTAACTGAGAGAGTTAGGAAGAAACTTCCTTCATGGACAGGTTAATCCTTAACTTCCCACTTCTGGATTCTTGCACTTTTCTCTGAAGCAGGGAACTGAGGAGGTAACAGGGTGTTGGAGAAAAACAATTGTGGTACCACTCTTCAAAATAGGAAAACAGAATGATCCTGGCAATTACCATCTTTTAAGACTAATTTCAAACTATCATGGACCAAATATTAAGAGAAAAAAATCTGCAAGCACATCTGGAGGATAACGAAACGGGTTTCTAACGAACAAATCATGCCAGATAAATTCGGTGTTCTGAAGGAACTCAAATATGAAATTGCAGAACTACTAACTGCGGTATGTAACCTATCACTGAAATCAGCCTCTGTACCAAATGACTGGAAGATAGCTAATGTAATGCTGTTTTTTAAAAAGGGCTCGAGACGAGATCCTGGCAGCTACAGGATGGTAAGCCTAACTTCAGTACTGGGCAAACTGCTAGAAACTATAGTAAATAAAGGAATGATCAGACACATAGATAAACATGATATGTTGGGGAAGAATCACACAGCTTTAGTAAAGGGAAATCATGCCTCACCAGCAGCGGTGGCTCCAGGCACCAGCGCTCCAAGCGCGTGCCTGGGGCGGCAAGCCGCGGGGGGCGGCCTGCCGGTCCCTGCGAGGGGGGCAGTCAGGCAGCCTTCGGCGGCATGCCTGCAGGAGGTCCGCCGGTCCTGCGGATTCAGCGGCAATTCAGCGGCGGGTACGCCGAAGCCGCAGGACGGGTGGACCTCCCGCAGGCATGCCGCCGAAGGCAGCCTGCCTGCCGTCCTTGGGGCCGCAAAAAAGCTAGAGCCGCCCCTGCTCCCCAGTCTATAAGAATTCTTTGAGGGAATCAACAAGCATGTGGATAAGAGTGATCCAGTTGATATAGTGTACTTGGACTTTCAAAAAGGCTTTGACAAGGTCCCTCATCAAAGACTCTGAAGGAAACTAAGTAACTATGGGATAAGAGGGATGATCCTCTCATGGATCAGTAACTGGTTGAAAGAGAGGAAACAAAGGTAGGAATACATGATCAGAAGAACGGCAGGGTCCCCCTCAAGGATCTGCACTGTTCAATATATTCATGAATGATCTGGAAGAGGCGGTGAACAGTGTAGTGGCAAAGTTTGCAATCTATACAAAATGATTCAAGGTAGTCCAAAGCAGACTGCGAGGAGTTACAGCGGGATCTCTCAAAAGTGATGACCGGGCAACAAAATGGCAGATGAAATTAAACATAGATAAGTGCAAAGTAATGCACATTGGAAAAATCATCCCAACTATACATATAGAATGATGGTCTCTAAATTAGCTATTACCATCCAAGAAAGAGATCTTGGAGTCACCATGGATAGTCCTCTGAAAACTTCCCACTGAATGCGCGGCAGCAGTCAAAAAGGTTAACAGCATGTTAGAAACGATTAGGATAGAAAATAAGACAGAAAACATCATCACGCCACTATATAAATCCATGGTGCACCCACATCATGAATACAGTGTCCAGTCCTGGTCATCCCATATCAGAAAGGATATAGTGGAACGGGAGAAGGTTCAGAGAAGAGTAACAAAGGTGACCAAGGATATGGAACGGCTTTCATACAAGGAGAGACTAAAAAAATTATGGTGGTTCACCTTAGAAAAGAGACGATTAAGGGATGATATGATCGAGGGCTATAATATCATAAATGGTGTGTGGGGGGAAAGTGTTATTTACCCTTTCCCACAATATAAAAATCAGGAGTCACCTGATGAAATTAATAGGCAGCAGGTTTAATGCAAACAAGAGAAAGTACTTTTTCACACAGTGCACAACTAACCTGTGGAACTCATTGCCATGGGATATTGTGAAGGCCAAAAATATAACTAGGTTCAAAAAAGAACTAGATAAGTTCAT
Organism: Terrapene triunguis; assembly: GCF_002925995.2. Classification (NCBI taxonomy): domain Eukaryota; kingdom Metazoa; phylum Chordata; order Testudines; family Emydidae; genus Terrapene; species Terrapene triunguis. Next base: position 7,337,282 of record NW_020664589.1, on the reverse strand, counting down.
GGAGGATAGGTCCATCCATGGCTATTAGCCAAGATGGCTAAGGACAGCATGGGGCTCGGGGTGACCCTAAACCTCCGACTACCAGAAGCTGGTAGTGAAAGACAGGTGAATCGCTCCATAATTGTCCTGTTTTATAAACTCCCCCTGAAGCTCTATATGGGCCACTGTCAGAGACTGGGTGGGCAAGATCGAGCATGGTCCGACCCAGTATGACAGCTCTTGTGTTCTTACGTAATTTTTATTGATTGAATCACGAAAGTAGCAGATATCGTAAATATTGGATTTCAGTAAGGCATTTGACATGGTATCTCACTAAACCTTATGTGGAAAAAATTAGTTCAAATTAGCTTTTACACACTGTCTCGGTGACTGAAAACTACCTGAAAGGCTGTAATAACAATAGTACTGTAATACCTAGCTCTGATATAGCACTTTTCAGCAGTAGATCTTAAAGCACTTTACAAAAGAGGTTAGTATCATTATCCCCATTTTACAGATGGAGAAACTGAGGTGCAGGGCAGAGAAGTGACTTGCCCATGGTCACCCAGCAGGCCAGTGGCAGATCCAGGAATATAGCCCAGGTCTCCTAAATCCCAAACCAGTGCTCTACCCACTAGGCCAGGGCTGATGATAAATGGCAATGCAATATGCTGTGGGGAGATGGCCAGTGGGATGCTGTAGGTTCAGTATTGGGCTGGTCTTATGTGAAATCTTCATTAAAGAACTGGAACTGGGGGTCAACAGCACAGTAACTGAACTGGGAAAGGATCTCAAATTGGGGAGTGATGAGAAAAGAAGCAAGAACAGGGACATAATGCAAAGGGAGCTAGAGAGGATAGAAATATGGGCAGAGCTAGACTGAACAAATGGAAGCTAAAATCACTGCTATTTCATAGAAAGGAGATCCTTGCAGAGTGGTAACAGTGACAGCAACATTAGGGTCATACTGGACAATGAACTAGGTATGAACATCATACACTGCCAAGAAGTCAACTCCTGCCGATGGGCCACTGACCAGCCTCTATCGCCCATTTATTACCTTGTCAAACAAGCACCAGCATGATTTCTCCCAAGCTGCCCCTCATGCTTGGGAGGAGCTCCCTATAAACACCCGCAAAGCCACTTCTCTGTCCTGCAAATTCCCCCTTACAACTTTCCTTTGCCAGGATGCCTACAAAAAACTTGACAACAGAAAGGCAGCTGGCATGCTGGAATTGCTGCCCATCATGTCAAACAACAGTGTTTCCCTTTGCTCCCCGTCTGGGTGTCTGTCTCCATCTATTACCTCTTGCAAGATTGTAAGATTTTAAGTGGGCTTGGCAGAATTTGATAGTTACTTTTTTAATAATTTTGGCAGATGATATCAACATTTATTTTTAAGCATTTTTAATTGTTTTAAATGTTCACAGTTGTGCAAAATTAAGCATTTTTTCTCATTTTATCGCTTTAATTTTCACAGTTGCGGGAAATTATGGGGGTCAGCCAAGGGGAGGGTGAGATAATAATTATTTAATGACCGTAGACACAGAGCTATTCAGAGTTGAAGCTCTATAACCATTAAAACACAAATTTTCAACGGCACATGTCAAAATAGACAAAGTAAATATCCTTCAATCAAACTTCTATAAGTTCTCAAGCAGCATTTTTCTTACTTTCCCTATCTATACATTTCGATGATCATTGATGGATATATTTTTTCGTGGGTTTGTGTGTATACGGTAAAATTGACGTTTACCGACATTTACCCATAAAATCTGACCCTGCCAAGCCTAATCATAAGCTCACTGGGGCAGGGATTGTCTTTTCATTCTGTGTTTGTACAGCACCTTGCACAACGGGTCCATGACTGGGGCACTTAGGCACTACTACAATACAAATAACAACTTGCAGTGTGATGCAGCCACACAATCAAAGGGCACGTCTTCACTACCCGCCGGATCGGCGGGTAGCAATCTGTCTATTGGGGATCGACTTATCGCGTCTAGTGAAGACGCGATAAAATCGATCCCTGATCGCTCTGCCGTCGACTCCGGAAACCCACCGCGGCAAGAGGCGGCAGCGGAGTCGACGGCGGTGCGGCAGCGGTCGACTTGCCGCCGTCCTCACAGCCAGGTAAGTCGACCTAAAATACACAACTTCAGCTACGTTATTCACGTAGCTGAAGTTGCGTATCTTAGGTCGACCCCCCGCTGTAGTGTAGACCTAGCCAAAGCCACCGTCATTCTGGGCTGCTTACACCAAGGTATCTCCTGATGGCGCCTGGAGGAGTTAGTTGCTTTTTACTGAGCTGTAGTAAGGTTGCCCCTGACATGCTGTGCTCAGCTCTGGACACCTAAGATCCAGCTGAACTGGAGGAACTTCGGAGAAGAGCAGGGCAAACTGGTGAAGAAAAGATCCAAAGAATTAAACATGCAGAGTTTGGCTAAACCTCGGCTGCCATGGAGGTGGGTGAGTGAGGGGGTGTAAGAACAAGAGGATGAACCTGCAACACTGGGGAGCATGAAAAGCTTCCTGGCCGTGCGTCTCTCAGACCAGATTTGCCAGAGCACTGGGAGCGCAGCAAGGTGTGATCCCGATGGAGGCCTGGGACAGCAGCTAAAGGAATGGGCTTTCCAGCTCTGGCTGGTTCTGATCTCACCCCGGGTTTAAGGGTGGAGTTATTCCTGGTTTACACTGATGTGAGTGTGATCAGGAGCAGGCAGAGTTGCCGGAACCTCCCCAGCCCTGCCCCGCCTCATCCCCCCAAGTCCTCCCTGCCGTGCCCCTGCCATGCCTCTTACCCCCAATACCCCACCCCACATTTGCTCCACTTCCCCCCTCCCCTGTTGCTCACTGCTTTTCCCCTCCCCTCCCCAACCGGGGTCCACAGGAACTTCCCTGCGGAGCTGGGGCTGGGAGCTGCAGCCACTGGATGCAGGTAGGATGTGGCCCTGGCTGAGTAGGGGCTGGTGCGGGTGATGACCTGGTGTCTCCCTGCCTCCCCTGCCCGCAGTAACTGGACTTTGGGTGTCCAGTTAGTAGACTCGACCAGACATCGTCAGGTCCCCTTTTCAACCGGACTTTCTGGTTGAAAACCGGACACCAGGCCCTCCAACCCTAGCAACAGCCCTTTCAGCTCTTCTTGTGGGGATGAGGCACAGGGAGAGAGGACACCCTGGGCTAAAATCACCGAACTCAACCGCAAGATACCCACAGACTTTGGTGGGAGCAGGAGCAGGCCCTGCATTGCCGAGGTCCAGTGGGGAAGCACAGCCTTGCATCTGCCAGAGCCGGAAGTGGCTTGCTGTGGCAGGGTGGGGCTGAGCCCCGAGGGGCTTGGGCCCTGGTACCTTTCAACTTCCCTCCTCTGCAGAAACAGGCGGGAATCCAACCCCGAAGGGCTCCAGAGCACTGGCTCCGCACAGCCGCTGCAGTGCAACCGTGCCTAAGCCTCCAACTCCACTGCTAGCAAGGCTGCCTCCAGTTCCCAGGCAACCTGCGCGGCCGGCGGCTGTGCGGGCAAGGGGCAGAGCCTAGGAAAGTTCTTCAGAGCCCTGCCAGATACAGGACAGGACTCCGCAGCCATCCGCTAACAACCGCCTTCCTAGCAACAGAAACATCACAACACCCATTCCTGGAAACAAAGGGCCAGGCTGGAGACAGCCCACTGGAAGGAACAATCGCTCACACTTCAGAGCAGCCCTTGCCAAAGGGATGACACGGAAAAACACAGCCAAGGGAGTAACACAGCCCAGAGAGATTCCACTGCTGCTCTTCATCTGGCCAGAGCGTGTGTGCATATGTGTGTGTACATGCATCGGGAAGGAGGGTGTGTGTCCATACATATATGCATCTGGATGAAGTGTGAGTGTGCGCGCATGCACACAGAGAGAGAGAGAGTGGGTGTGTATACATGTGCGTCTCAGTGGATTGTGCGCATCCTCTGCATTTGCAAAGGCTGAACCTTACAAATAAACCATACAGTCAGCAGCTGTTTCATTAACATTCACTGTCTCATCTAAACTCTGCGGGGATTTGAGGCCATCGTGTTCCCGGACTGACTGCCCGTGGCTGGTGCCCTTTCTCCTGGGCTCATCAGGACATCCAAGGGGCATGGGGATCAACTACACCTTGGCATACCAACGGGACTGGCGGATAGCTGCCACACCTGTCAGGAAGGAGGTGCTGCTGTGCAATCACTGTGTCTAGCATTCAGGAGCCTGGCATGTAGCCTGACGTTCTCCACAGAGGGAGTCCAGAACGGCAGTCCAAGAGGCTGGGTTTGTGATTCTTCCAACTAGGCCTGCAAATGTGCATGGGAGAGGGGGGCAGTAAAGTGCCCAGGTCCAGAGCTCTCCCCAGCAGAGCAGTAAGTGGCTACAATGAGCCAAGTTCCCCACTGACATGGAAAGGGGACTCTCCCCTGATGTGGGTGCAGTTGCACCCATTTACCCCTGCAGTGCATGGAGCCAATGGCCCCTTTCTGGCCAGACATGTGAGCTTGAGCTGGGGCTGGGTAAGAGGAATAACTGAAAGCGAAGGACTAACGCAGCAGCAGCAGCTAAACTCACCCCCCTGCAGCTCTGCCAATTCACCCCCCTCCGGCTCTGCAGCAGCCCCGTGCCGTGCCTGTCCTGGGCTCCCAGACACACCGTTCCTCTGCGGGATCTCTGCAGGCCAGTCACAGCGGCAACGTCCCTATCAGCGAGTATTATTAGCTTTGCCAAGGCCCCTCAGTCACGACCTGCAGCATTCCTTGCTGCTGCCGGCCCTGGACTTCCTCCAGCATCCGGAGAACTGTCTGGTGCTTTAGTGACACAGGCAAATGGGGCCTGAGACCAGGTCATCCAACTAACATGAGGGCGACCAGAGGCAGAATTTGAATGCAGAGCTCCCAAGAGGTGACAGGCTAATGCCCTACCCAGCACCACTGCACAACCCCATTAGCCGGTCTCCCTCTTCCCACCGGACAGCAGCTGCAAAGCTGGACCCTCAGACGGACCCCCCAACACTGCCACTTCCAGCAGAACCCAACACCTCCCCCACTCCCCCCAACGTGGAACCACCAGAGCGCAGGTAGCCTCTGCTGGCTCCTGCAGTACCCCTGCACTGGCACACGGGGGCAGTGTTGGCTTTCCTTTGATGAGCCTTGGGTTTCCCCCCCCCTACATTGAAGCTGGGCTAAACTTCACTCCCTCTTGCTAATGGGCTGGGAACTGTCCCACCGCCACCCCCACCCCTTCCCTCCCTCTGCTGCCGGTGATACTACCAGGCTGGCTCCTCTCTTGTCCCCTCTACTTCCATGTCCCCTGCAAGGGGAAGAGAGGGGTTTTAAAAGTTAAATAAATAAGGGAGGGAAAGCGGGGAGGTGGAGAGGGGGGGAAAATCCTGCCAGGGTTGCAACAGAGCTGGAAACTGAATCACGAATGAACCTCGGGACACAGGGCGGCGGGGGAGAATGGGTCCAGTTCCCAGCCTCTCTCTCTCCTGTCTGCTCCCCCCCCCCCCCCCTCCCCTCGTTTACAGGAGACTAAGCAAATCCCCGGGGCTGATTTCCAGCGCCTTTAGTCAGAGGATCTCAAAGCACTCTGCAAACAGGAGCTACTCTAGAGAGCTGGGTCTCCCCCGCACTCCTCCCACCACTGCATCTCAGCACCACCACCCCTCCTTGGTAGCTTTATCCCATGCGCGCTTCGCTCACCCTGCCCGGGGTGCTGAAGGGGCAGGGCCGGGGATTTAACCCCCCCATATCTCCTGGGGCAGTCAGGGTGCAGCCGGTCCCACCGGATCCTGGAGGCAACATCTCCCAGCCTGTCTCCCTCCAGCCAGAGGCGGCTAGCTCTGGCAGGGAGCCATGCCAGGCTTATGCGGCTGAGGGGCTGAGGACCAGCAGGCTCATAGCAAACAGCTCTGCAGGCTGCATTTGCACAGCAGCACTGGAGGTCAAAGGAACCCGCCGGCCCTGCCTGAAATCCGCAGAGGAAAGCAGGAGTCCTGCTCCCAAGCTTAAGGGAGCCCGACTCCTGGACAGCTGCTGAGCTTTGGTCCGGGGGCGGGGGAGGATTCTCCCTTCCCTCCCCAACGTGTTAGCCAGGGACTGTGCTTTGCACCCCTCTCTGGTGCATTCAGCAAGGGGGTGCACTGTGCAAACACTCCAGCCCCCCCTCTGCCAGCAGAGGCCTCCCACAGGAAGTCTGGCGGAGCTGGTGTCTCACCGGCAAAATCTCCTTGTCGAGCGGCATGTGCAAGGACTGTGCCCAGCACCCAAGCAGGACAGCAGGGTCTGTCCCCCAGGAACCTGCCCTTGCCTGGCTACCTTCTGCTGAGCTCTGCTGTGGGGGGTACAGAGGTAAGCAGAGTACCCAAGTTGGGATGAGCGCTGCCTACCCCCTCCAAAAGCCACCTGCTCCCTTGAATGCCCCGGCACCCCTGCAATCCCTAGACTACTTTCAGAGAGAGGGGGCTTTGTTCTGCCCAATTTCAAAGCCACTCCCACACGTTAGCTCTGTCACAAACTCCAGCGCCGTTGAGTTCCCCTTCTGCTACAGAGAGAAATGAGGGAGCGGAGAAGGGGACAGAGAGAAGGCGCCAATGTCAAGAATAAGAGGGTGAGAAATGGCAGATCGTGAGCCACGTGGAAAAACAGACACAGAGATTTGGGGAGCACGGAGAGGAGCAGAGATTAAGTCCGCTGGAAATAGACCTGCCCCCTACATAGTTCGTACAAGACAGCCCCTTTGCCCCACTCCAACTCGGGGGACTTGTGCAGTCATTCCTGCCTGGGATCACGGCTGCCCTGGACCTACAACAAACGTAGGTTTTTTAAAAACAGAAACCGCCCTTGAAAAGCAACGAGTTTCCAGTAGCCCCGTGGCCAAACCCAGAGCACTAGATCCAACCACTGCTGAGACCTGGGGAAGTTGGGATCCTGATCCGAATGCCAGGCCTCTCGCGAGAGTGGCCTCAGTGGGAATGTAAACGGAGCACTCCTAGCCTCGGGGGAGTCGGGATCCCAGTCCAAGTCTCACCCTGCTGCTCGGCTCCATCTGGAGCTTAAATTACAAGGAGGGGGAAGGCTCAAGAGCTGAAAACGGTTTATGATGATTAATTATTTGCATGGTGGTACCACCTACGAGCCCCAGTCATGGCTCAGGGCTCCGTTGTACTAGGCGCTGCACAAACACAGAACAAATACTCCCTCCCCTGAGAAGTAGACAATCTAACCAGTTTGAGGTTCACCAAGCCTTGAATACCACCATGTTCCCTCATCCCAGGTCACTTCCCACCTTTCTTTGTCACAGTGGGAGGTGACAGGTGAAGGACAGGAATTCTCAGTGGTATAAAATCACCCCACAACCACCTTTTCCCACCCTACCACCCCAGTCTTCCCACACATGGACTGGTTCTAGCCTTCCTCCTCATTCCCCTGGACAGCGAAACCATCTGCACATGAAGCAAGGCAGAGCTCGGTCACTGGCCAAGCAGCGTAAAGCCTGCCCCATTGCTAGCCAGGGTGACTCAGGAGACTGCAGGCTGAGCAGCAGCCTTGGGGTTGTGGCTACCTCCGAGCCAATCAGTCACTGGGAAGACAGATGAGGACTCCAGGTCTCCTGAATGGGATGGATCCGGGAGTGGCCACTGGAACAGATGGGCTAGAGGGATGGGGTGGAGGAGCCCACTGCGCTGGGTTTCTGCATCACTGGAAGACCTGCTGTCGAACGCTGGAGCGAGTCCCCTGATGGTGGGGGGAGGGAGAGACATAAAAGCTCTTTCCGGGAGATGGTGCATTTCCATTTCTAATGGCTGGACGGGAGCCAAGCTCCTTTCAGAAGGCTTCATGGGAAAATGCGATGTGAACGCCGGCTGGGCTACAGGCCGCTCGCAGGCAACGCTGCAGAGAGCCAGAGCTCTAGGGCAGCTGGAGACCCACTGGGCACCCCCTGCCTGCCCCAGTCAGTGCCTTGTTGGACAGAGCGGGAAGGACAGGGAGGTCTGGCCAGGCCTCTGAGCACTGCTATCCCTCACCTGTCTGATCTCCGGTCCTACCTCTGGGGTAGGACAGAAAGGGGATGGGGTGGAAACTCTGGTCTCCCATTTACGTTCTAACGCCAGCCTGATCTCAGTGAGAATTTGGGGTGGGGGTGCATTCCCAGCCCCCACTCAGCAGAATTCCCAGTCCAAAGGTCTCTTCATTGCATGGCTCAGTTGGTTTGCTCTCTGCTCCTGCCACCCCCAGCAATGTTGTGAACTATTGCAAGGAGCCATGGTAACTAGAGGGGGTGGCTTAGTGCACTAAACACCCAGATTCATTGTAAACCCAAGTTCCCATCACAGCAAAGTTCCTTCATCATCCTCAGGCATGCGATCCATGGACTTCATTTTGTGTGGAGGACGTGTTTGGGGTGACCCTGAGACGCTGAGGTCCCATGCTTTGTACGCAAGAGAAAGGGTTTGCCATAAGCAACAATAGCTCCTTCCACCACCTTCACCACCACGCCGGCTGGCTGCCGACCTCCTCCACAGAGGTGGCTGCATTTTAGTGGAGCTGCATGTGGATAACTTCCTGGCCCTTTAAAATTCCACTTGTGCAGGGTATTTCCTGGCCTGTGGGTTGAATTCCACTGATGCTCCCTTTCTACTGGGAATGTTTAAAGTTCTGATTGGGAAGCACATTGGGATGAGAGGCACTGTAAGGTAGAATCATCATTATGGACTTGATATAACAATTGAGACAGAAAAAGACTCCTACAAGCCAGGGGCACAAGAGAAGGGGACAAGAAAGGCCAAGGATCTCCCGTTCCTTCCAACCCCCGCTCAAGGGCATGGCACACTGCAGGGTCTTTGGCTCACTGAGCACACCCATAGAAAGGTAGGGCTGGAAGGGACCTCAAGAGGTCATGTAGTCCAGCCCCCTGCATTGAGGCAGGATTAAGTGGGGTGGTCTAGGTATATCCTCAGGGGAGGAGAAGTGTGCAGCTCCCATCAAGTTACCAGAGCCCCCCCATTTCCAGAGTGGTTGAGGATGGGGCCTTGTTCATCTCTGGCAGTGCATGCCAGCACTGTTCATAATTACAGGGGGGGGGGACTTGTACAGACACACAGAGCAGTGGGACCTGGGCGTTGCTCCCAACTGTGCCTTTGAAAACCTCCCACTATGATCCCTGGTTTCAACGCCAATTGAAAGAGATCACAAACTAATCACATGGATGCAAAGGGACCCACCCCAGAATACCTTGAAATGAAGCACACGCGCCCTGGCCCCCTCAGCTCCAGATCCCACTCATGGCCCCGGCCCAGCGCTATTAATTATTAACATCACCGACCACGTTAGACCTGCATTCAAAGAAAATTATTTATGGGGCTTGATCCCAAAGCCCACAAATAGGCAGGACTCCCACTGTTATAATGAGAACGCTTTGCATTTATACAGCGCCTTTGGTCTAACAGTCACCCAGCATTTGCCAGCCATGAATTCATTGTCCCAACATCCCTATGAGGTAGGTCAATATTAATAACTGCATTTCACCTGACGGGGAAGCTGGAGTTCGGGGATGTAATCAGGCAGGTTGTCTGCCCAAGTACATGTTGTGGGTCAGTGACAGAGCAGAGAATAAAACTGTCCAATAATAGTATTTTCCTCCATAGTTCTCAACTCACTTTACAACGGGGGGTAAATAGCGGTAGAAAAGAGACAGGGCAGAGGCAGAGCCAAGAACAGAATCCAGGTCTGCCAACTCCTACTCCAATGGTCCATCCAGTGGACCATGCAAGCATCTAGCCCCTACACCACACCCCCATTGGGTGGGAGTGTCGCAGTTTCTTCACTGATCCTCCCAGACAATCTTGTTGTGAGGACCCCCCTCCGAGGCCCTTAGACTCAGTTTGCAGCTGCACCCGTAGGCACGCCTAGTACCTGCTTCCCATCACGCTCCTCCTCACTGGATGTTGGACATTACATGGAAATGGTTCATGCTGCAAACTGGCCACGTATCAGGGCCACAGCGTGTGTCATGGGAGCAGAATCGGCCTGGTGCATCCTGGCAACGCTCAGTTCTCTTAATACCCTGGACACTTCATGCTCTGCTGCTGGGATCCTGTGGAGTAAAGGTGGGGTTCTCCAAAGTGCTCTGCCCTGGCCTACCTGTTGTCTCATTGGCATCAACGGTAAAAAGAGCTGGCTGAAAAAGGCCAGTTAGTTTGCAGGAGATTTCAAAACTCCCCTCGCCCCCCCAAATTTCCCCAAGTAAATGTTTGCATCTTTTCAACAAAAAGACAAAGTAAAAAAACGTTGTGAAAACCGTGTGCAGGAAATCTCTCCCAGTGCTAGAAAACCAAAACCCACCGCGTTTTGCTTAAAAACATTGTTTTGACAAAAATATTTCGACTGGTCCTAAGGGTAAAATTCCCATTGACTTCAATGCGAACAGAGTCAGACCAACACTCAGGCAGGGTAGTCAATTATTTTCTGTCAAGGTCCAAATTTCTTGGCCAAGGTATAGTCAAGATCCAGATTCCAGAGAAAATAATTAAAAAAGGATAATAAGATGTAAATAAAAAGATTTCGCGGTCCGTTCAAAAGCGTCTGGCAGTCCGGATTGGGCCCCCAGTCTGCCTATTGACTACCCCTGAATTAGGGTATGTCTACACTGCAAAGACCCATGGCTGACTCGGGTCAGCTGACTCAAGCTTGTGGGGCTCGGGCTGCGGGGCTATAAAACTGCAGTGTAGACGTTTGGGCTCGGTCGGGAGCCTGGGCTCTGGGAGCGGGGAGGGATCTCAGAGCCCAGGCTCCAGTCTGAGCCCAAATGTCGACATTGCTATTTTTAGCCCCACAGCCTGAGCCCGAGTCAGGCTCTGCAACTCGGTGCAGCGGGATTTTTATTGCAGTGTCGACGGACCCTGAGAGCTTTTGCCCCATTCTGCCTGCCCAGCAGTTGGACAGGATCCATCCCATCCATGCTCAAAAGCATTTCTCTATTCTTGGTGGAAGATTTTTAAAAATCAAACACTAGGAAATTGTATGCAAAGAGCTTTAAGAGAGCGGCTGCTCCACCGAGGGTGACCAGATGTCCCGATTTTATAGGGACAGTCCCGATATTTGGGGCTTTTTCTTATATAGGTGCCTATTACCCTCCACCCCCGTCCCGATTTTTCACACTTGCTATCTGGTCACCCTAGCTCCACCCCTACTGTCATGGTTGGGTCAGTAGGAACCCCACTGCCTGGACAGTCCTCGGATCCCCAGGAAGAGTGGGGAGGTTACAGCTGGAGTGTCCTCTAACTCTCAATTTCCTTGGGCTCTATGGTTTTAAGTTAGACTCTTAATGCTGCTTTACTGTGGATTTTGGGGGTTTAATTGAACTGACGGTAAATCTATCTTGCAGATTCCCCCCTTGATCTTCCTTTTGATTATTATTAGCTCAACAGAACATGCTTTAAAATAAAAAAAAAAAAACACGTTTCCATATTTCCCTTGGTCTTCACTCCTTAACTGGGACCAAGAGCCCTGTTTCTCTTCATCTGTCCCCTTGAATTACACACAGATTCCCATCAGCGCACATGCTATTCCGACGTTTGCCATCCAGCTAAATCTTCCGGAATACACACAACCGTGGGGAAGTTGGCAGCCATCGTATCTCTAGGTGAATTGACAGAAACAGGTGCCATAACCGGTGCTATGCAAGCGAAGACGGTGCTAGCTTCCCCTGCCACCCGCATGCCTTACCTTACCTAGAGGGCTGTATACGCTGACTACAAAATTAACTGCAGAATCCACCCCTATGGCTCCAGAATCAAATCTTTCATTTAAAAAAAAAATGCTTCTAGCCTTCCTAGTTGCAAAGAAAACCTTTCCAATGTGAACTGAGCATGAACCAGTGCGATGTCTGCCTGAGTTTGAAGACAGCCTGAAGCAATAGTTCTGAGACAGGTATGACCTGCTCTATTATCAAACTGGGCTGTGGCTTCTGAAACCTAATGATGACAGATTAAATGTCAGTCCTATTAACTGTTTCACTGCTGGTACTTTTAGCAGAAATGTCCAATCACCCTCAATCCCCAACTGCCCAAACCTGAGTTCACCCCCAACCGCTTCTGTGATGCAGTTTTGCTTGGTCAGGACTTTGTAGCACGTGGCAAAGTGACAATGTAGGAGCAGAGTAAAATAAAGGGATTTTAATCTCCATATAAATTACACAAAAAGAATGTGCCCTATTCACTTCTGTATTTAATCCAGACGCGCACGCGCACACACACACACACACACACACACACACACAAAACAGCCGGAAGTTGTGGCAATATTCCCATTCAGCTACAGAAACTGAGAGATCTTAAGTTGAGCTTGCTGCAAAATGCACAGGGCATGTGTTCTCAAGGGTCCTCTTCTAGGCAAGATTTCAGAGTAGCAGCCGTGTTAGTCTGTATCCGCAAAAAGAACAGGAGTACCTGTGGCACCTTAGAGACTAACAAATTTATTTGAGCATAAGCTTTCGTGGGCTACAGCCCACTTCTTCGGATGCATAGAATGGAACATACTCCTGTTCTTTTTTCTAGGCAAGAGTGAGCAGGTGACTCTTTATGGTCCCGCCTACCCAGAGCCTCTGCTGTAACTGCCAGCAATGAGCTAACCAGTCTCAACTACTAGGGTGGCATTTATTATGTAGAGACCTGTCTGCTAAGAACTGGACTGAGGTCGCCAGCTTGTTCTCATGGGCACCTGAAGAGACATCAAGAGATACAGGGACCTTTTGGCCACAGCAAACCTGGATTAGATTTTAACTGCTAGAAGGCTCTCCAGCTCCCCCATCTCCCCAGTCAATCCAATCCCCCCAAACTAAGCAGCCACCTCCTGTTGGGCCAGGAAATCCATAAACCTTAATTTTGATAAATTGGGGGTAAATTTGATGCATAGAAAATTGAGGGAGCTCCACCCTGGCTAGAGACAGACTTGGTGTAGGGGTTCCTCCATACTGCCCTGTTACCCCTTCCCAAGCCTGATCTTTCCCAATGGGGCTCCTATGGCAGTACCGATTGGGCAATGGTGAACTCTCTGCTTTCTTCGTGCAATACCAGGGGTGATGACTGTACTTGGTAGTAGGAATCAGTGTTCCAGCCTCTGTCTCTGGAGCATCTTTGAGTATGGGGAATGAAGCTCAGTGCTCTTTCTTTAACAGAACCGCTGTGACATCCCTCATAGATGGCAATGAATGCCATCCCTCTGCAGCAGGTTTAGTGGGGGACCACTACAGCACTCCTAAGGGGAGGCAATGTGAATTCAGCCTTAGTCACTGGTTACGTAAGGTGCTGCGGATCGGTGGGAGTCCAGATGCGCCTGAGTCATGTAATAAGGAGGTGGAGCTGAACCTCTCCAAAGTCCAGGGCTGCCTGGATACCGGGCTTTGATCCGAGCCATTACAGAGGTAGAGTCCAGGGCCAAGTACGGCTCTGACCACCTGCAGAGTCAAGGAATATTTGGACGCGGGATTCTGAGCAGGCCCATCTCTGTCTCTGGGATGGTGCAAGGGGACAGTCATGAGAGCCAGCACTGTGCCATACAGAAATACCTGCACAACCATAGCACCGCTTCAGTAGCCCCATCTCTGCTTTTCTAGACATCTTAGAGTCGCTAGCAGGCAATGCCGGAGCACGTACCATAGGGCTATTACTGCTAAGCTTAGTGGCCAATGTGCTTGAACTTGCCAGGGCCTCCAGAGGTATTTGACATGTCAAAGCATCGCAGGATGAAAGGGAATCCGCTGAAACTTGTCTCCCCTCACAGATCACATCACCTCCCTCTTCCAGCAACCGGATCTCACTCAAGGCAACTAGCCCTTTGATGTTAAAGGAGAGAAAGGCTGCTCTTCCCCACTCCAAAGGAGCTGAGGAGACAATGAGGCAAACATCAAAGGATAAGCACCCACGCCCCCCCCCCCCCGCTCACCAGCTGAACCCAGAGAACTGGGGCAAGGCCAAATGGCTTATTGTGCTGGGCACATCAGCTTGGGATGAGCTTTGCAACCACCTCTCTGGTCTCTGGTTCCCAGCTGTGCTTTCCTCAACCCCAAGCACACTCACCTCCTTCCAGCGTCCGATGCAGAGCGGTGTGGGAGGGGGATAAGGTTGCAGGCAAGAAGCAGAAGGAGAGGGTGTTGACAGGGCGTTGGAAACAAATGAACCTTAACAGGGAAAAGAACAATGCGAGCGGTGAAAGGGATGGGGGAGAGATGTTTTGGGGATCTAAGTGGAGGAGATCTCCACCCATCTGCTTGAAATCAAAGTGGGATGAGCGGTCAAAGGAGAAGCTGCTGCTTCACCTAATGTTGTGGCAATACGGAGAGCCACCGACCCATCCCTCTCCTTTCCCTGTAAACCCCCCACGTGGGAGACTGGAGGTCACCCCCAAGGCATCAGCAGCTGTATGTCCAGATGTGCAGCAGGCAATAGACATCGTTGTTGTATCAATCACAGCCACAAGAGGAGACCGCACAAGAATCCTGCTCCTTCGGCTTCCAAGATGGCCTTTATCTAGCATTAGCAGTAGGTTTCCTGTCCCCTCTGCAGGCCAGGCACTAGAGAGCAACACCCCATCCTCAGTCACATGCATGCTACACAGTGGTAGAACAGGCAGACCCAGCCCTGGAGGACCCGAGGCACTGAAAGAGATGCAGAGAGGAGCAGGGGGTTAAGCGCCCAGTTTCAGAGGAAGGAGAAATTCTGGGAATTTGACAATGGGACATTCCAAGTAACAGGAGCCTCCGAGAGGCCAAGATTCCATTTCATTCAAACGTAACAAGATGTTAGGCCCTAAAGAAATGGTTCAGTGTGGCTGGAACGTTGACAAGGTCCCAGCACTCACATCTGGGGGCCAGACTGTCCGAAGAGCGCGGCACGCCTTGTGAGCGTTGGGTGCTGAGCAGTTTTGAAAGTCTGGCCCCATGTGTAGAAATATTGACCTGTGAGGTCCTGGCGCAGGGAGCGTGTTAGCCTTCAGCACGGGATGGTAGGGGGATGGATGGTCTTCAGCAGAGCTTTCAAACCTGGAATTCCATCAATATACTGTAGATTAATATTAACAGAAATTTGATCCAAAATGTTGGTGGTCTGCAGAGGATTATTTAATATCTAAACTGCAGTAACATCCAGTGGCCTCAAAGTGCTGGGGTCTGGACAGACAGATAGAAAGACAGTCCCTGCTCTGAAATAGAAATGGTCTACGTATCACTACGCCAGGAAAAATAGTTCCCAGGAATGAAAAGGCAAAGAATGATTTATCTTGTTTGGCTTCCTCATACACTCTGCTCTCAGTGGCTCCAGTATGTTTCTGGTTTGTACAGTGAGCTAGCCCAATGGGGTCCTTGTCCTACAATAATACAAATACAGAATGATCATCCTAATCAGAGTTACTCCAGATGTTACACTGGGAAATGGGAACGGAATTTGTCTCTCAGAACCAGGGTGACCAGATGTTCCGATTTTATAGGAACAGTCCCGATATCCGGGGCTTTTTCTTATATGGGCATCTATTACCCCCCACACCCTGTCCCGATTTTCCATACTTGCTGTCTGGTCACTCTACTCATAACGTACTCAGGCCAAACTCTGAAGTCAATGGGAGTTTGACCTGAGGAAACTGAGTGAGGATCTCAGGCATAGGCCTCTGAGCTATCTGCATGTTTTGATATTTGCCAGTCATCTTACTAGGAACACAGGATTTGTCATAACAGATCAGATTATCAAGTGTCATCATGGCCCATCTCATGATGTTTCAAACAAAGGCGCTCACTCTTCCCTTGGACTACTACTAATTCTCTGACCCGGCACATGCTGGAGGGGGGTGGGGGGGCAGCATTACCACCTGATCCCTGTAAGCCACCAGCTTGTGCCCTGAACCGGGAGAGCTGATTGCCCCTCTTACCTTAGCTTGTTTAGCTAGAATATATCCACATGGTCATAACGTCACTCCACCCTTGTTTAAAGCCAGCAACGGTATCTGGCTCTGTCACTTATGGCTTATCCTGCCCTCTAAATAAATGACTTACTTTGAAGGCTGGAGACATCACACTCGCATCCCATCAGTTATTAAAAACGTTAGAAGAATCGGGGAAAGGCCAGCGCAAGTTAACCTAACTACACGACAAGTGACTGATTTTATAATTTGGTCTCTGTTATTTATATCACAGTAGCACCTAGAGGCTCCATTGTGGTAGGTGCTGTACAAAGCAAGAGAGAGTCCCTGCCCCACAGAGCTTACAATCCAAACAGACAACTCAGAATTATCAGGCATATGGGAAACTGAGGCACAAAGCGAGGAATGCTGGGATTTTCAGAGATTAAGGTAGTAATATGCCCAACTCCCACTGAAACTCTCTCAAGCTTTTTGGAAAATCCCAGCCTAAGTTGCTTGCCCTACCTCACCTAAGAAGCTTTTAGGAGAGCCAAGAATCGAACCCAGCTCTTAATCGCAAGACCATCCTTCCCATCAACAAAAGGTAACTGAAAATGTCTGTTTTATTTTAATTCCTGAGCACACAGATCCCTCCTCTTGAAAGATCAACTTGTTCAGACTCATGGAGACATTACTTAACTTTCTCTTACATAATCATAGGCAGCAGGGCAAAAAGTGTTGACATTTTGGCTGAAAAAGGGCCTTCATCAAGTGAAAAAAAACCCACTGGCTTTTTGTTATATTTCTGCTCCCTAGCCATGACCTGACTCATGGTTCTGCCACTTGTGATTTAATAAAAGCCTGCAGCAAATTTGCAAAAAAATAAATCTGGTATTTTCTTTCTGAGCCATATCATCTTCATGCAGGAACAAAATCTGCCAAAAAAACCCAAACCCTCACTGACAGAGGAACATACGGATTGCCAGACAGGATCAGATCCAATGGCCATCTAGTTCAGTAACCTGTCTCTGACACTGGCCAGCACCAGATAATGTTTTGGAGGATGGTGGGAGAACCCTGCAGTAGCAGGTATGGGATAATCTTTCCTTAAGTTAGGTCTCATCTGGTCTCTAACAGTCAGAGACTGGCTTCAACTCTAACACATAAGGTTTAATATCCCTTCCACAAAATTCGCTATCCTTAATTATGTACAAACACTTAATAAATCTTAAGTCCTTGGTCTCACCAACCTCTTGTGGCAGGGAGTTCCACAGTCTAATTATGTGTTGTGTGAAAAAGTATTTCCTTTTGAATTTGCCATCTCAAATTTCAAAGCCGACTGTGAAGAGCTACAAAGGGATCTCGCTAAACTCGGTGACTGGGCAACAAAATGGCAGATGAAATTGAATGTTGATAAGTGCAAAGTAATGCACATTGAAAACATAATCCCAACTATACAGACAAAATGATGGGGTTTAAATTAGCTGTTATCACTCAAGAAAGTGATCTTGGGGTCACTGTGGATAGTTCTCTGAAAACAACTGCTGAATGTGCAGCAACAGCCAAAAAGCTAACAGAATGTTAGGAACCATTAGGAAAAGGATAGACAATAACACAGAAAATATAATGCTACTATATAAATACATGGTACTCCCACTCCTCAAATTCTGCAGGCAGTTCTGGTTGCCACATCTCAAAAAAGATATATTAGAATTGGAAAATGTATGGAGAAGGGCAACAAAAATGATTAGGGGTAAGGAACAGCTTCCATATGAGGAGAAATGAAAAAGTCTGGCACTGTTCATCTTAGAAAAGAGATGACTAAGGGGGGATATGATAGAAATCTATAAAATCATGAATGGTGTGGAGAAGATTCATAGGGAAGTATTATTTACCCCTTCAAATAACGAAAGAACCAGGGACCACCCAATTAAATTAATAGGCAGCAGGTTGAAAACAAGCATAAGGAAGTTCTTTGTCACACAGATGCCAAGGGATGTTGTGAAAGCCAAAAGTATAACTGGGTTCAAAAAAGAATCAGGTAAGTTCATGGAGGATAGATCCATCAAGATGGTCAGAGATGCAATGCCATGCTCTGGGTGTCCCTAAACCTCTGACTGCCAGAAGTTGGGACTGGATGACATGGGATAATGGTTCATTTGATAATTGCCCTGTTCTGTTCTTTCCTTCTGAAGCACCTGACACTGGCAGAAGACAGGCTACAGGGCTAGATGGACATTGGTCTGACCCAGTGTGACTGTTCTTACGTTCTTACAGAATGTCCCTTTATTCTTGTTTCAGAGTAGCAGCCGTGTTAGTCTGTATCCGCAAAAAGAACAGGAGTACTTGTGGCACCTTAGAAACTAACAAATTTATTTGAGCATAAGCTTTCGTGGGCTACATCCCACTTCTTCGGATGCATAGAATGGAACATATATTGAGGAGATATATATACACACACATACAGAGAGCATGAACAGGTGGGAGTTGTCTTACCAACTCTGAGAGGCCAATTAAGTAAGAGGAAAAAAAAAACTTTTGAAGTGATAATCAAGATAGCCCAGTACAGACAGGTTGATAAGAAGTGTGAGAGTATTTACATGGGGAGATAGATTCAATGTTTGTAATGGCTCAGCCATTCCCAGTCTTTATTCAAACCTAAACTGATTGTGTCTAATTTGTATATCAATTCGAGTTCAGCAGTTTCTCGTTGGAGTCTGTTTTTGAAGCTTTTCTGTTGTAAAATAGCCACCCGCAGGTCTGTCATTGAATGACCAGACAGGTTAAAGTGTTCTCCCACTGGTTTTTGAGTATTATGATTCCTGATGTCAGATTTGTGTCCATTAATTCTTTTGCGTAGAGACTGTCCGGTTTGGCCAATGTACATGGCAGAGAGGCATTGCTGGCACATGATGGCATATATCACATTGGTAGATGTGCAGGTGAATGAGCCCCTGATGGTATCGCTGATGTGATTAGGTCCTATGATGATGTCACTTGAATAGATATGTGGACAGAGTTGGCATCGGGCTTTGTTGCAAGGATAGGTTCCTGGGTTAGTGTTTTTGTTCAGTGATGTATGGTTGCTGGTGAGTATTTGCTTCAGGTTAGGGGGTTGTCTGTAAGCGAGGACAGGTCTGTCTCCCAAGATCTGTGAGAGTGAGGGATCATCTTTCAGGATAGGTTGTAGATCTTTGCTCAAATTTGTTAGTCTCTAAGGTGCCACAAGTACTCCTGTTCTTTATTCTTGTGTTATGAGACTGGCTGAACAGAAGCTCCTGACCTACCTTCTTTAGACCATTCATTTTTTGATCATCTCCCCTCTTATTTGTCTCCTTTCTAAGGAAATGATCCCAATCTTTTCAATCTCTCTTCAGAGGAGAGCTTTTCCAGGCCTCTAGTCATTCTCACAGCCCTTCCCTTCATCCTTTCTGTGGTGGGGTGCCCAGTGCTGCATGCAGTCTCCCAGAGGAGGCTGCATCACTGATTTATATAGAGGCATTATAATAGTATATGTGTTATTCACCATTCCATTCCTTATGTTAGCTTTTCTGAACGCAGCTGCTCGTTGAGCAGAGGTCTCCATGGAGCTGTCTACAGCGATACCCAGGTCCCTTTCCTCAGTTGATACAGTTCATTTAGAAAGCTCTAAAGTGTAGGAGTCGTTTAAAATTTTCTCTCCAATGTGCACTACTTTGCATTTATCAACTTTGAATTTCCTTTGCCACTGTGTTGCTCACTCACTTAGCTTCTTTAGGTCTCTCTGAAGTTCCTCACACTCCTCTCTGGTCCTGAGCAACCTAAATAACTTCCTCTTATCAGCAACTTTTGCCCTCTCTGCTCACCCTACTTTGCAGTTTATTAATAAATATATTAAACAACATGGGACCTAATATGGATCCTCGAGGCATGCCATCAGTACTCCTTTTCCATTAGGAAAATTGACCATTTAATCCTACACTTTGATTGCTATCTCCTAGCAAAGTTTTGCTCTAGGAGAATACTTTGATTCTCATTCCAGACCTAATTAACTTCTTTAGTAGCCTCTTGTGTTTAGGGTGACCAGATGTCCCGATTTTATAGTGAAAGTCCCGATTTTTGGGTCTTTTTCTTATATAGGCTCCTATTACCTCCCACCCCCGTCCCGATTTTTCACACTTGCTGTCTGGTCACCCTACTTGTGTTGGACGTTGTTGAAGGCCTTTTGGACGTCTAAATAAATTAGTTCAACTAGTTCTCCTTTATTCACTACTTTTTGGACATTTCCAAAGAATTCTAAGAGATGAGAAAGACACAATTTTCCTTTGCAGAAACTGTGCTGGTTAGACACTATCGTACGTAGGTGTTCAGTTTTAGGTGTTCAGTTTTTTAATTGTTGCTTCATTACCAATTTGCCAGGTACATATGTATGGCTGACTGATCCAGATCACCCCTGATCACCCTGGAGCCTTTTTTAAATATAGGTTCAGCATTTGCTACCCTCCAATCCTCTGGAACAGTGACTTTTTAAATGAGACTGCATCTTCTGTTAGCAGATCAGCTACTTCATACTTAAGATCCTTCAGAATTCTTGATGGACCATCTCAGCCTGGCAACTTACTGCAGTTTAAATGATCAATTTGATGCGGCAGATTCTTCTTCTGACACCTCAGTCTCCTATTGTAGCTCATCGTTATTACCAGGAAAGAGCAGGGCCAGGGTAAGTACTTCGCCAGCATCCTTAGCAGTAAGGGTTTATATAAAGAAATCATTTAGCATCTCAGCAATGTCCTTATCATCCTTAATTGCTCCCTATCCCCTTGGTGATCCAGTGGACCCACTGATTCTTGCACAGGCTTCCTGCTCCTAATATACTTAAAGATTCAAAGGTTTGTTATATTAACGAACAGGTCAGTAACTCAGCTAGTTTAAACTGGCATAGCGCCATTGACTGCAATGGAGGTACATCAGTTTACACCAGCTCAACATCTGACCCCATGCTTTGTTAGAAATTCTGGAAAAGGCAACCAGCAACCATACAGTCTCCAACCTGGGAACATAGCTGGAGCAGGGACTATCAGAGTAACGGTTAATATCCAGTATCAGAGGGGTAGCCGTGTTAGTCTGAATCTTTAAAAAGCAACAGAGGGTCCTGTGGCACCTTTAAGACTAACAGAAGTATTGGGAGCATAAGCTTTCGTGGGTAAGAACCTCACTTCTTCAGGACCCTCGGTTAATATCCAGACAGGTGTGTAAGTGTCGCTAGGGACGCACTGATACTGCCATAGTTAGTTGCAACGCCCCCATTAAAAGGGGCATCTGATTTACAAAAGGTTGGCTAATCAGTCATGACCAGGCAGATCAGGGGCTCCTCAAAATCAGAGGGTGGGATCATTCCGCGTTCCCTGGTCTCCACGAACATAACTTTTGTGGCAATTGGAGCAACTGATCCTCAGCTAAGGCAAGTTGGCACAGCTCCATTGACAGCAATGGATTGACACAGAGTTACACTGTTTGTCTGCTAAGACAACAGTAAGACCCTTTGCATCTTAGTGAGATTTAATGGCAAGCCCAGCCAAGGACAATCCCTGCTCAGTGCTGGTTTAGAAGCCGAGCTCTGTATTCAGCACAGATTCCGCTGACATTTGTTGTTAGCCTTGGATAGTTTTGCTAGTGGAGGCTTAAAAATCATGAGATTTAAAAAAAAATATATGCTGGGTTCTTTTTATTTGCCTTATGGTTTTGAGGACTTTACAGTTTGTGTTTTTAGCTTTCTTCCATGATCACAAGAACTAGAAACCTACTGTTCATTTTTTATTTTAAATTGAAAGCTGAGATTCTGCTGTATTCACATGACTCCAGGAGCTGGGGCTTTAACAAACATACCATACACCATGAGACTCATGATAAAACAATGAGTGACATGGTAAAAAGAAATTTAAATTTTTGCATTTCTCCCCGACTTTTAATAATCTGAGGAGTCACATGTGTGAGTGTGTATGTCTATATCTATATATCTATAGATATCTATAGAGATATAGGATCTCATCCTGCTATCACCAGTCAATTACAAAAAACCCATTAACTTCTAGTGGCCCAATCCTGTAAGACGTTGTGCCCTCTCTGTGTGGTGTTGAGTACCCTCGGTGGTTTAAATGGGATGCACCTCCTCACAGGGTTGGTCCCATAATTCTTAATTTGATTGCATCTCTTTAAAAGAAACAAATATTTAAAGGGGAAGGCATCATTCTACCAGTCACGGTGGTGCAGTATTAAAGTATTTCCTATTGTCACACAGTAAATTCACAGCAATGTCGGATACAGGCCCACTTGGATCCATTTCAGACTAAAGCTTAGCAAGCTCCCATCCTACCACCTTCGCAAACCTCATACAAACCCATCTTGCGGGTCCATGCAGTTGTCCCCCTGGTTGCCGAGTATCTATAAACACAAATCCAAGCCTGTCCATCATTTATTATGGTTGGCTCATGCCTGCTGGAGGGCGGTACTGTCAACATGGAGCGAGGATTCTGCTTTTGCCCCAGGCACTTTCCCAGGAAGTCTCTGTGGGTCTGTGGCACCCTACACCGTCCCAATGGCCGGCTCACGGAACGGCAGCAGAAAGGGTGGAGCCAACAGGGGGAAAGTGTACAGAGCCTGGCAGCATCGGAAGTGGACGGCCAGCACCGAGCACAAAGGGGCTCGAATCCCAAATTAGGGTCTTCAGGTGTGACCACAGTACCAATAGAAACAAACCCATTTGCCCCCCAATCACTCTTAGAAAATACGCTAGCTCTTTACCTGGCAACCTGCATGTCCTGCATTTGGTCTCTGGAAGGCCAGCAACTATGGACCAGACCCTCAGCTGATGTAAATTAGCATAGCTCCATTGACTTAAATGGCGCAAAGCCGATATACAGCCAGGGAGAACAGAATGGTGGAGGAATGTGGAGCGACTGAAAGGGAAAGAGAAGGAGGAGGAAGAAATGCAGAGGAGGGTTCAAATGAGAGAGAGGAGAAAGAATACAAAATACTCTGAATTATAAAAGCTTCCGTATTTGATTAATTGGGCTTTCTGTTTGATAAATGTTACTCAGGAGTATAACTATGCAAAGCACTTAACAAGTTCACATTATTAAAAGAACTCAACTAACTAAATTAAAATTCCATGATATTAACCAAACCGCTACAGATCAACTTCTCCTTAATGCAATGTTTGGGGAACCAACCCAAGCAAATGATTGTGACACAGGCAATTTTACACAGTTAAAACAACCTGGGCAGGTTTTTCCTCCAAATGATTATCACTAAAATTTAACTGCAAAGGGAGCAGGTTTGGGCACAGTGGCCATGGAGAGGGTTAGGGGGAGGTGATGTTAGAGTTAGGCCATGCTGTCTAGTGGTTACAGCAGGGAAGTTGGAGCAAGAACTTTGGGATGTTATTCAAAGCTCTGTCAATGGTTTGCTGTGTGACCTTGGGCCAGATTGGCAATGGAGCCCAGGACCCAAAGTGCTGAGCTCTTCTGAAAATCTGGCAATTTATTCAGGGGCCTAAATAGGAGGTGAGCTCATCGGAGAATCTGGGCCCAACTGAGAGTGCTGGGACCATCAGAAAATTTACGTCTTAGCCGCTACATGCCTCAGTTTCCCCCACCATCAATATTTCTCTGCCACACAGTGGGGTTGTAAGTCTTCATTAATTAACGTTAGTAGAGCAGTTACAGATCCTTGGGTGGCAGGTGCTACCATAAGTACCATGCCCTGTTACTAGGGACATCTCTATTTCTAAGCACACTGTATCTGTGAGACAAGCCATTGCTCAGAGCTCTCCAGCTCTCAGGGATTACAATGACACAGGCCTAACTCTGGGAGGTACTGAGCACCTCGGGTCTGAGTTCAGCGGAGGTTGAGGGAGGTTCAGCACCTCACAGGATTGGGCCCTGGGCGATTTCATTCCTTCTTTTCCCTGAGGAACCTTCTCCCCCCAGGAGTAGTAACATACCAGAGCAAGGAGTAACCTGGTGATAACTAAGAGCTGGTTATTCCTCCTCCCCTACGGCCTCAGCAGTCTCATTCTCTGGCTAGGCAGAGGCCAGGAGAGGGAGGGTGGAGGAGCAGCTGCACCTGGCATTTCAGCTCCCAGGTTCAGTCAGACTCGCTCAACCTGTTCTCCACCTCCAGGGGCAAATACCAGGGTGTGGAGAGAGGGAGCAGTGAGCATGACATTGTCTTTCCCTCTGTGTGTGTGTGTGTGTGTGTATGCGTGCACATGTGTGTGTTTGTGTGCGCACCAGGAGACAAGGGGGATGCCAGTGTATTGCAGCTTGTGTGCAGGTCTCCCATTAATGAGATGTGCAACTCATGAGACAATCGCAGAGAACATATAAAAATACAACAATGGCCTCGGTGTGTGTTTCCCTGGTGCGTCTCTCTCATCGTTCTCCCAGTGTTATGGGTGTGTGTGTGTGTGTCTTTTGTCTGGAGTGTCGGTGTGTTCTGATGTTGCTCGGTGCATTATATGAGTCTCATTGTTTGGTGTGTCTGTGTTCTGTCATGGTCTAGTGTGTGTG
>NW_020664589.1:7304584-7312858 GCF_002925995.2 Terrapene triunguis | reverse complement strand
TAGTGTGTGTGTTCTCCCATTGTTTTGTCTCTCTCATTGTTTGGTGTCTGTCTGTGCTAACGGATTGTTTGGTATCCCTCATTGTTTGGGGGGTGTGTGTGTATATTTTCTCATTGTTTGGTGCATCACCCATTGTGGGGTATGTTTCATTGTTGGCTCTGCGTGCGTGTGTGTGTGTGTGTGTGTGTGTGTGGTTATCATGTGGTTGTTTAGCGTGTTTGTCTGTCACTCACTGCCCATGCTGAGCTATGCTTCAGGAAGTGCAACCCAGGTTAGAAGGCAAGAGGGAGGGGAAAGGTGACTTGAAGCCACTTTTGTGCCCTCTGGATTCCAGGGCCACCTCAGATAGGGAAAGCGAAGCCCAGGAAGGGTAGCCCTACATTTTCAAACACTTTTACATTTTGGATGCCCCGGTTTTCAGGTGCCCAACTTGAGGCACATTGGGCCTGATTTTCAAAGCCAGCTCAGCTCCCCTGGACTTTAGCCGGTGGTAGGGCAGCAGGGCAGCTTCTAAATATTAGGCCCCAGGCATCTCAAGCCGGGCACCCCAAAAACTTGAGTGCTCAAAATGGAGTAGCCACGTTTGAAAATGTAGCCCTGCTGGCTTCACACCAAGTCCGTGGCAAAACTGGGGGCTAGTACTCGGGAGTCCTGGCTCTCAGTCCTGTGCTCACCCAGTGCACCACCCTGTCTCAGGGACCAGGCAAGAGAGAGAAACACACACTCATTTGTCCTTATATTCTGCTGTGTTCTCATCCCTTCCTTTGACATCCTATAAATCACCAACTCCCAAATCCTCCCCGCCCTCTCCTAAAAGGGAAATCGGTCTGGAATGGAGAGGAATTGAGAACTGCTTTCCTGTCCGCTGCTTAACGGTTCTGACAGTTCCCCATCTATTCCCTCAGACGTGGCTTACAAGGCTACAGTGTGTTTGCTAAGCAGTTTCCATGGCTCCCAGCAAGGGGCGTACGCACAGTCCACTCCAGATTGGGCACGGAATCCAGCCTGGGATTTCTCTGCCACTCCCCCAGGTGAGCAGGGTTGGCAGGAGGAGTCTGAAGTGCACTCATGTCAGACAGGTAGAGGACTCCTTCAGGATTGCATTTTAAGGAGAAAGGGGGAGGAAAACCTGGACTGGAATAGAGTCTGGCTGACTCCTGGCTCCCAGGAAGGAACACAGCTGAAAGCCTCAGCTGAGAAGTTTAAACATGAGTCCTGAAAGCTTCCCTCGGTCCTAGCACCCGCTCTCTTCCTCGGGGCTCCAAAGCGAGGGCTGCCTGAATTAGTACTGTATGTGCAGGGGAGAGGCGGAAAAGGGGGTGATTAACATGAAGTCATGCTGGGTCCCTAAGAGACAGAACTCTGCAGCTACCCAGGGTCCAGGCTTGCCGTGTTGTGCAAAGCGGTCCAGAGTTTACTTGAAACCACAAGTTTCTGGAACCGTATTGCAGCCTAGATTAACCGCTCTTCTTTCTCCCACTCTCCCCTCTCACTGCCTGATGCTCTGTGCTTTAGGAACGGACTCTCCTGCTCACCGATCCAGAGTGCTGGATTTGTCCCTTTCCTGCAAAATCTGACAAAACTCTTTGCAGCTCAGCACTCTCGACTCTCAGCGAATGCAGGAGTGGAGGCCTCTCAGGATCAGGCCCCAGAGAAATGTAAAGGGCAGAGAACCCTTGAAAGACAGAGACCAAATTCGGCACTGATTTATGCCTCATTAAGGGGCCAACAGATCTGCAGCAGGTGTAAATCTGACTGCAAGGCTATGTTAAAGCTGTGCTCTGCTGCTACCCAGTCTCCTTTTCATTCTTCTCCCAGATTCTTCTCTCAAGGGTCACCAAACAGTTTGGTCAATTACCGCAAGTTACGCCAAGAAATGACAATCCAAGAAAAACGTGCAGGAAACAATGAATCAAAGAATATCACCAAAAAATACAGATCCTAATACTGGCAATGCGCTTGGCAAAGTACACGCCCATCCCTCTTCCACTCCCCGTCTTCTCATTTGTCTCTCCAGGCACTTCTCCTGCCCTTGCCATTTTCACTGGGTCCCAGCTGAGCTAGCCTGGAAGCTCCCTGGGGCAGAGATCCTTGGCCAAGCTCAGCCCCGAGGTGCGCAGGCGCCAATTCCTTTGATTTCAGCGCCAATTTCATACGTTTGCAAAGGACCAATTAGGGACCGATCCAATGCCCACTGGAGTGAACAAGAGACCCTCTGGCTCGGCTCGTAATCTCCCACCTCCAATCCCTTCCAGACAAAGAGCTCCAATCGCCTTGCAAACATTCCACCCCCGCAGCCATCAGGGTCTGAGCCAGGGAACTCACCATTGAGGGTTAAATATGCAAGACCTTGGCACAACTGGGGCAGTACCCAATGACCCTGGGCTTTGCAGCGTTCATCCCAAACTGTGAAGTGCTGCAACTGTCCAGGGAGAGGGGCAGTTTACCTTTGACCTTTGTTGTAGGTTTTGTCATGTGGTGTCAACCATCAATCTCTGTATAATAGTGTTTGCATTTGCACATATAAGGCATTTGCAACTGAGGGACAGAACACAACCCCCTCCCCCCCTCCCAGCACTGCCTACACCTCCCTGATAAAAAAGACATGCATACCATCTAGGAAAGGGTTAACTCATTCCTTCTCTCTCCAGCCTGCTTGTTTACAGCTCAGGCCCTGTCATGTGATGCCGACTGCACTCTGCATGCAATCCAGTCCCCTATAAATATCTAAGCCTTTTCCTGAGAGATCTCACAGCTGAGCCCCCAACATTATAGCCTGAACCTCTGAACTCTCCAGCACCCAGCGTGGAGACAAATGTCCAGCATCTCTCTCTGTCACCATGCTGCGGAGATGCTGTCAAGGGTTGGAGGGAGTCTCGGTTGCTGCTTGCACTCTTCCCACGGGCGATTGCTTTTAAAAAGCCCGGCAGCCCCATTAGGTCAGCGGTGAGATTAAAAGATCTGTCTCTATCCAAGCTTAAATGGGAGGAAATGAGCTGCCATTCGTCCTCTGCCAGAGCTGAGCGCTTAGCAGACGTGGGTATCCATGGGCAAGTCACCTACTCTGGCTTTAGCCCTGGCCCGGATGGGGGAGAGGCAGGTGACCCTCACTGTCTCCCTCGACTCATTTCAGCCAAACAGGAAGTGAGTGGCTGGCCTCGAATGCTGACCCGGGCACCCCCCTCACACGCACAGCGAGGGGCTGGGCCGTTCCCCAGCTGTCTATGCAGCAGCAGGACAGAATGTTACAACAGCACCTGGTGACTCAAGCTGAGCTCCAGAAAGGCTTTGGCTCCGGCCCAAGTCCCGACTGAGTCAGCGCAAGAAGCCTCGTTTTTCTAGGTCACAAGCAAAGCCTCAATCCTTGCTCCAGTCGTTTTGTAATCCACAGATGCTGCCCGGCCCCGTACGGGCTTGGCGCTTTCTCCTGCTTTGGGCAAGCGGCCGGCTCCCGTTAAAGGAGGCAGGAGTGCGGGGTGTCTGCATCCCACTTCTCCTCTGTCTTCTGTAGCAGTTGGCCTTGCTTGTCCAGGGAGTGGGCCATCTTCCTTTTCCACCAGGCGTGCAAGAGCTTTGCAGCGACCCAGAGAGCCCCGGGGCCAGAGTAAAGCTTGGTGTAACTCAAATGAAGCCAAAGGACTTACACCAGAGAGGAGTCTGGCCCTTTGGTTAGTAACAGGCCTCAGGCTCATGCCCCCCTCTGCCCTCCACCAGTCTCCAGCTCTGAATATGACCAAGAGCATCAGTGCCATTGAAAGCGGGCAGCTAGAGCACCCTGGCGAGGGAAGTCCTCTGTCCGCAGAGCGAGCGAGGCGCAAGGGGACAACAGTCCCAGCTTCCCTGTACCTCTTGGCCAACGTCCCTCTGCCCTGCCTTGGCGGGACAGGCGCTCGGGCCGAGAGGGAACCACAACCTCCAGGGCCATTTCTGTCTTGAGCACCTGCCAACAAGGAGCCAATTATTGCAAGTCGTGGTTATGCTTCTTTGTGTGTGTGTGTGTGCGTGTGCTGGATGAAGACCCACCAAACTCATTTCACATGCTGCGGAGGGCCCACACAGCCTTCAGAAGATAGTGACTTTCCGAGCTGGGGCAGGAGGCTTCCTGCTCTGTGGGCTGGCCACGAAAAAGGGGAGCAGTCGGAAGGCCAGACAGAGGGGAGTTGGGTGCATGGAGGGGCGTGCACATATGTGACCATGTGGAGTGAAGGAGAAGGAGACGCGTGAATGGGTTAAGGACGTGAGCTGGGGAGGATCTGTGCAGAAGCAGTGTGCAGTGTGAATGGGTACGTGGGCACAATGCTGTGAGAGTGGGGATCCTTCACATCTTGGGACACAAGACTCCAATAGCTCTTGTCCAGCAGGACAGACAGTGGTACCCAGCTGGGCACAGACCTTCCTGCAAACTACCTAGCTGCTAGCTACAGAATTGTCTCCTGTGGTGTATTGGTTACATATGCCTGGTAGTAACAATAGAGTAATAATCTAGCCTGGCTGCTCCATGCGTCTCTATCTCTCTACACCTCCGTTCTCCCTCTACTGCCACCTTCTCCCTTTTCCGGTATGTCTCACCTTCTCCACACCCCCACTTCATTTCCTTCCCTCTCTCCTCCACAATTCCCCACCCTTTACTCCTCCTTTTTATCTTCTTGGTTCTCCGCTCTCTTCCTTTCTTCTCCCTCCTCTCCTCCTTCTCTTGTTATCCGTTCTTTCCAGGGTGATGATAATTACAGCAGCCATCACAGCAGTGAATGAGCTCAAACACAGAGGCAAGGGATGCTGATGGGGAAGAGAGTAGCTTGCCATGGCCCATGTATATGGGAAGGGGGACAATCATCCATAGTGGAGATGGGTCTTACGAACAGAAATCTTGACTATGCTTACACCACTAATAACCACACTGGGAAGAAACTTGCATACGGTAATTCAGGACCAAAGTCTCATGGAGAAAAAAAAAATAGATGAACATTTTTTCTTCTTTGACTCACCTCCCCTCAAACAGTAAACTATTTTCTGCCAAACTCAACAAGGCTGTTTACTTTCTAGCCTCTCTTAAAGGATCACTATGGTTACATTTGTCACGTAAAGTGGCAGCGAGTAGGAGATTGACTTTCTAGCCCAGGGGTAGGCAACCTATGGCACACGTGTGAAGGCGGCACACGAGCTGATTTCCAGTGGCATTCACACTGCCTGGGTCCTGGCCACCGGTCCGGGGGGGGGCTCTGCATTTAAAATTTATTTTAAATGAAGCTTCTTAAACATTTTTAAAACCTTATTTACTTTACATACAACAATAGTTTAGTTATATATTATAGACTTATAGAAAGAGACCTTCTAAAAACATTAAAATGTATTACTGGCACACGAAACCTTAAATCAGAGTGAATCAATGAAGACTCGGCACACCACTTCTGAAAGGTTGCCGACCCCTGTTCTAGCCTTTCTTACAGGCTCTCTATGGTCAGAATCATCACCGGGTGGGTGACATTGGTGGACTGAAGTGAAGCAAACTTGATTCAGAATGAACTTGCCAAAATGTCTCTGCCCTGAGCTTCCAACTTCAAATAATCCCTGTTAATCCAGGCCCTAACACCTGTAGCTCAAGGTTTTTCATAAGCAAATCCAAGCTAACGAGATGAGTTACAGTCCATCCTTTCTCCCTTGGTACTTGGCGCTGTTCCCCCAGATCTATTTTAGGAGGGCAACACCTGCCATCCTTTACCGCCGAACAATCTTCTGCACTATGTTAAAGGGGCACTGTCAGCATGAAAATCATGGGTCAAATTCTGCTCTCAGTTACAATCACACAATCCCCAAGGTACCATTGGAGATTAAACAGGTGTAAGTGGCACCACAATTTAGCCCCATAAATGTAAATAAGAATTCCTTATATGCACTGCTCGTTAGAACGGGAGCAGACATGACTGCTATAGTCCAGTTCTTATTACTTTTACATTAGCACCCAGAGGTCCCAACCAAGATCCGGGTGCGGCACATACACACAGTGAAGAGTTAACGTTCTAAGTACTAATACATCTAAAACTCCCCTTTGCCGTGATGCCTACAAAAAAACTTGACACTGGCTAGGAAGCTGGGGCACTGAGCTCGGCCCATCTAGGGTGACCAGACGTTCCGATAAAATCGGGACCGTCCCGATATTTAGGTGTTTGTCCCGCGTCCTGACCGATCTTTGGTAGGGACGCAATTTGTCCCGATATTTCGCACTGTTTTTCTTTTTTTTTTTGCTCCCCTCATGTGTCCCGATATTTTCATCCTCTTATCTGGTCACTCTAGGCCCATCCTGCCCATCCAATATTGTCTCATAGTTTCCTTGTATTCCCTCATCTGTCTCTACCTACTTGTTGGCTCTTGTCTGATCCTTAGACTGGAAGCTCTCTGGGGCAGGGCACCCATCGGTTTGTTCTGTGTTTGTACAGTGGCCTGCACAAGAGAGGCCTGGTCCATGCCTGGAGCTCTAGGTGCCACCCCAATACAAATAAATAGCGAAAATAATTAACAAGCAGACAGAAGCTTGTAAGGGAAAGAGAGGCAAAGTGACTTGACCAACGTCACAGAGCAGGTGAATGGCAGAGCCAGGAATAGAAGCCAGGACTTTGGCATCCCAGACCATTCCCCTCTCAGCTGACAATACTGCCCTTTCCCCCAAGTTACTTCTGCAATTTCTATTCTAATCCCCTGACTGTTAGCAGCTGCCTTGCTGCTGGGTCCATTCGAACTCCCAACTGATGCTTTACCAACCGATTGTTTTTCAGTCGCTTCTGAAATGTTCACTTTGGAGGGCTGAAATTTCCCAGGCTTGGCCTCTGCCTGCAGATGAATTTGTGTGGAAAGTCTGAGCCAAAACCATTCAGCCAGTTTGGAGAATGAGGCGAGGGGAAAACAAAACACGGGAAAGGAACATCTTGTGAATTTTGTTTGCTTGCCTCTGCAGAAGAAACAGCTGGGGGTAGAGAGTTAAAGTCACACCGTATTATTTGAGAAGACGGTAAGTAGTCAAACAAAGACTGCATCTCAACGCACAGGCACACGGACAGGATTAGGTTTGTGCGGGCATTTCAAGACTTCAGAGTTCTTAACTGAGCACACTTGATGTTCTATTAGGGTTTGATTCCACTTGTATTTTTAGACATGTTTTAACACCTGTTAACTAATGCGACTGTAAGACAGGACACAAACATTCGTCTCCTGCAACACACATTTGTGTAGTGTTGACACTAGAATTTACAGTCTTATTAACACACATTAAAACTTTACTAAAAATTCAAAAACCCAGTTTCTCATTTATACTATGAGGCCATAGTATAGTATCTATACTGAGGCCAACTTGGATGCTGATCTGGCAATGTAAGAGGACTCTGAAGTGGGAGTAAAGAATATTTACACCAAATCTAAAACCTTTTTATGCAGCCAGAGTGGTGTAAAGGAACCATAGTATAGTGAGAATCATCCATAAATTGAAATCTATCCCTGTGCAGAGAGCCGGCAAAGACCTATACACCATATAAGGGACACATGCGCTGGCTCTGTGCAGAGCAATGGATTTCACTCTGAATGACATGATATTTTGGATTACCAAAGTTGCAAGAATTTTTAAAATCTCATTTGTTTTTCACCACCGAAATTATTTCTTTGCTTTTCACTTGGCTTGGAGTTATTAGTTGCACCTCCTGTTTATAAGCAATTTCCTTTCATACACTGGAAACCCAGACAAGGCAGCGCTGTACTAGTGCTGGATTTCCACTAGGAATGTGTTTAAATTGTGTGTGTGTGTGTAATGCTTCTATTAATTTTTGTTTAAAATTAGCAAAAACACGTGAGTGATATTAGTCACTGTGAAAGCCCCTTGCTGCTCCAACCCTAAATTTTGGCCTACTTTACCCTGCAGCGTCCCTTTAATTGAAAAGGTGACTGCTACTCCGGGCACCATTTTGGTTAGCATGTGCATAGCTATCCTTGGAGATGTGAGGAAGATAAATGCATAGAAGGGGAGTAAAAGGTATTGGAAATTACCCTACATCAGCTGGGGCCTTTTCCCAGGGGGAATCCTGTTGTTTTCATTTATTCTTTATAGGCCTGGCTCAAAACCCACTGAAATCAACCACTGACCTCAATGGGCTTTAGATGAGGCCCTGTCTGAGGGTAGCAGCAAGCCACAGCATATCAGGACCACGGGGATCTCAGCCACTACTGCCATGGGGCAATGACTTGGAGATTAATCCCAAGGGATGCCAAGTCTTTTAGCTCCAATCAAGAGCT
>NW_020664589.1:7129754-7304574 GCF_002925995.2 Terrapene triunguis | reverse complement strand
GATAAGACTCGAATAAGCAAGGAACGACGAGTCTTGGCATATCACTGTAGGAGCTCTATCATCAAGACAATGTGTATTTCTGGAGGACAGACATCTCTCTCTAGCTATGCGGTGCATGTGTGCAAAAAAAAATAACGATACAAGCAGAGCTCCCATGAGAGCTTGCCAGCTCCCTGATTGTTTGTCTGAGTAACTGCATCCATGAAACCTCTTCTTAAAGACTCCAAACCCGGAGCCTGGACTTGCAGAGTTCCTTGGCTCGCCACGGTAGGTTAGATAAAATTGTGCTGACTGTGTTCTCCAAGCCGCTGCTGACAAGCCTGCTGCTTATTGTTAGGGGAGGGCAGACGCCTCGCAGGCTGTTCTAAACCTTCCTTACTGCAGGCTGGGCTCTTCTTTCTCTCTCACTGCTATCCATAATCTCGACAGCCTGCTCTTCCCCTGTATTGATTAGCCACCTTGGACAGAAGTCCTGATCTGTAAGCACCACGCTGCAGAGAGAGAGAGAGAAAGCTGCCTCTTGGGGGTTATGGATACAGCTGTGAGATATACAGCTGTGTCAATAGAGGCAGCGCAGGCCAGGAGGCGACTCAGGATTTATTGCAACACACTTTCCACTTGGGAAATCTCCTCCAGAGGGGAAGCGAGAGCTCCACTGCTAGCCTAGAAACCCACACCTCAGCAAGGAGAGACTTACTGATATCGACCCTAAAATATCATCGGCCTCTTTAGGCGGAAACAGCACTGGGCACAAGGATGGGTTGGACTTCAAATGTTTCTGCGGATGTGAAAGTTTTTATCAGCATGAGAGACATTGCCGATACCTCTCTTGGGGAACAGGAGGAGACCCAAAAGAGTGGGTTGTTTCCTGCTGCAGGGCTGGGAAAGTATCTGGGGGGTGATGTCTCAATAGGTCAGACACCTTAATAAATGGCCTCGCCACCCACACCTACCCGGAAATCAGTGACAAGCAGGAGGCTTATTTAGGTGCCTAAACATGGTGCCTAATTTTAGGCACCCACGTTTGAAGATTTTTACCATCGTGCTTCACTCTTATGTCACGTCTTTCGGGTGATAATCTCAAAGCACTTTATAAACATGAATGAATTAGCCTCACTGCCCACTGGGAGGCGGGTAAATACCATGAAGCCCATTTCACAGAGGGCTACACCGAAGCACAGAGAGGTTAGATTAACTTATCCAGGATCACACAGCAAAATAATAGCAGAGCCAAGAACTGAACCAGGAGCTCTAAATCCAAGAGCATCTGCTCTACTAGACCATATGCCTGAAGCAGCCTCAGAGCTGGATTTCCCTGGGGAAATCTAGGGACAGATTTTCAAGTTTGCAGCTCCCAGGGTGACACAGAGGGTCCAGTTTTTCCAAGGCGCTCAGCACCCAATGTGCACCCAACATGCTGAGCTCTGTTGAAAATCTGGCCCCAAATTTGAGTGTAGAACTCTTTTGAAAATTTGGCCAAAGGCCCTGATCCAAACCCTATGAAGTCAACTGCAAGATTCCCCTAGACTTCAGTGGACTTTGGATGAGGACCAGAATGAAGGAATAAACTCCCAGTGCAAGTAAAGATCAAAAGAAAGCGAAAACTGACCCAATAAAAGTCAGATCTGTTAAACTGAATCCTTTCTGGTTTACAAATCTGACATACATCTTTTTACGAAATGTGTATTTATCCAACTTTTGCTTAACCACGAAATGCCAGAGAGCATCAATATCCCTTTCCCGCACAATGGTTCAAAAAGAGTTGAGTTACGAGTAAGGGGATACACCAGTTATTGAACCAGTGAGTTACTTTTCACCAGGCAAAGTTTATTTATTCACCCTGCTACCTAGTTCCAAGATGTAAAATTAAGGGGCTGGTTCTGCTCTTCCCTCTCTTGCTGATCTATCACTCCCTGGGGTGGAGATAGAAAACAAGTGCATCTGCCTCTCAGCAGATTCATCACAGTATATTTCCTTGGTAGCCAAGGCCTTTTCACCAGATGCCTATTAAGGGTCTGACCCAGTAAGTGTGGAAGTCAGTTGCAAAACTCCCATTGACTTCAGTGGGAGCAAGCCATAAAACAATCAGGCCTGTTAATATAACTATTTTGGTGCAACTTGCGGCAGGACAGTGAAGACACCAATGAGGGAGAGGAACATTTAGGTGTTTAAAAATAAAAGGTGGAACTAGGAATAAAGGGATGAGATTAAGGCAGAGAACATTTAGGATGACACATACAGAATGGGAAGAGACTGTCTAGGAAGGAGTACGGCAGAAAAGGATCTAGGGGTTATAGTTGACCACAAGCTAAATATGAATCAACAGTGTGATGCTGTTGCAAAAAAAGCAAACATGATTCTGGGATGCATTAACAGGTGTGTTGTGAGCAAGACACGAGAAGTCATTCTTCCGTTCTACTCTGCACTGGTTAGGCCTCAACTGGAGTATTGTGTCCAGTTCTGGGCACCGCATTTCAAGAAAGATGTGGAGAAATTGGAGAGGGTCCAGAGAAGAGCAACAAGAATGATTAAAGGTCTTGAGAACATGACCTATGAAGGAAGGTTGAAAGAATTGGGTTTGTTTAGTTTGGAAAAGAGAAGACTGAGAGGGGACATGATAGCAGTTTTCAGGTATCTAAAAGGGTGTCATAAGGAGGAGGGAGAAAACTTGTTCACCTTAGCCTCTAAGGATAGAACAAGAAGCAATGGGCTTAAACTGCAGCAAGTGAGGTTTAGGTTGGACATTAGGAAAAAGTTCCTAACTGTCAGGGTGGTTAAACACTGCAATAAACTGCCTAGGGAGGTTGTGGAATCTCCATCTCTGGAGATATTTAAGAGTAGGTTAGATAAATGTCTATCAGGGATGGTCTAGACAGTATTTGGTCCTGCCATGAGGACAGGGGAACTGGACTCGATGACCTCTCGAGGTCCCTTCCAGTCCTAGAATCTATGAATCTAGGAATATCAGTAAGAACCTCTTGCCGGGAAACATTGCAAAATTGCATGATCCCGACGTGCTGCAGCTAGTACTGTCGCCTTTTCATTTAAAAAAAAAAAGTGGGAAATTAAATACAAAAAGTTTCATTACGGTAAAGTTAAGGCTGCAGATTTATAGCAAACAAATCTCAGTGCTGCCGACATCCAGCACTTGTGATTTTGTCACAAGTCTCATGATAGTCCATGTTTTCTTAAAGCACCAGTCCCTGCTATTGCTGGAGAAGCTCAGCTTTCGTTTAAAAGTAAAGTAAGCGTCTAGTCCTCTTGGTTATGGAGAAAAGCTTGAAAATGGGAATGGTAAGGACTCAAAAAGCGTAAGGCAAATTCATGGGGAGGGGGGCCTGGCTGGAAGATCAGCTCTTGCTATCCAGGATCCAGTGGGAGACCATGGGACTAGGCAGCAGAGTGGGGGCAAAGGGCAGCCATACAGATGTCCCAAAATCTAGGGGATACCTGGGTTAAGGGCATGGGACTCCTGGCTTCTTTTGCAGGGGGCTATTTGGAATTTAGCAAACCATGTACCTAGTGGAAGAATGACTAGGAAACTCAGCAACTTTTCAACTCACTGGCTTTCCTCTCCTCTGCCTGAGCTATTCCCATGGAGGTGAGAATAGACTCCATGCTTATAAAGGAAGGGATTTTTTTTTATAATATTGTTCCTCTGTATTCAGTGCTGACAATTGCTAGGTGCTGTGCAAGACATTAGAGTAAAGGCAGACTCAAGAAACCTGATTTCTTCCCCCCCGCAAATGTCAAAATTAGGATTACAGAAAGAAAAAAATGTGACTTTAAAAAATACTTCCACATGGCCACTGTAGTTCGGCAGTGTATTGATGACTATGGACTGCTCGCCAATTAGGAGGCTGGTGGCTCAAGTTTTTAATGCTGTCAGCCTGCTTGCAAATCAGTTGCCTCCTGCGGGCCACCGAGCACCCACTGCCATGGCCGTGGGCACCTGCCAGTACAGAAGTCCTGTTTGAAAAGTGACTTGGATCCTGAATGAAGCAACACAATGGAACCCACAGCGAAGATGCAATTGACAATGCACCTCAACTCACTAGAGTCAGGAGTGAATTTTAATGGGTTTTTTTTAGCTCCTTGGAGAAATGAGCAAATTCCACATAAAACCAGGGAGGGAAGGGAAAGAGAAAAATAACTCATTTTAGTTCTACCAATTGAAACTTAGGAGCCAAAATCTCATGACAGTCAATGGGGTTTTGGCTCATAAGTGCTTAAATCCCTAATGAAAATGAGACTTAGGCTCCTGGTGGTCAGGCATTGCAATGCTGAGCAAACGCAGCAACGCCTACGTACCTTTAAAAATCCGGGCCCGTGCTTATGGACTTCGGCACATGCTTCAGTGCTTTGCTAAATCCTGGTTTAGAAGCAGAATCTGGCCTGGGGAGAAGGTGGAGATATGCCAATGAAGGTCTCCTTCTCTGTTTTAAAGGGACAGGGATGTTTTCTGAACTGCTGTACTGGCGGTCAGGCCCCCCTGCTCAT
Organism: Terrapene triunguis; assembly: GCF_002925995.2. NCBI lineage: Eukaryota > Metazoa > Chordata > Testudines > Emydidae > Terrapene > Terrapene triunguis. The sequence goes on along the minus strand of NW_020664589.1, from coordinate 7,300,074 downwards.
CTGGAAGGGTGCAGGCGCCGAGCGGGAGGCAGACGCAGTCTCAAGGCTCAGAGAGAACGACACTACGAACAGTTTATCGTCTATATTTGTAACACACTGGTACCAAACCTGCTTCCTACGCTGCAGGAACTCCATCCTTTTCTCCCGCTCCCCCACCTCTCTCTTTCTCTCTCTTTCTTCCCTTCGTTCCCCCCTCCCTATGATCCTTCCTTAGCTCGCCCTTTCCCTATCCTTCTTTCTTTCTCATCTCAAACTGACTCTCTCTCTTTTCTCACCCTCCCTCCCTCCTTTCCCTGCTGCCAAGTCCGCAGGTTTCCTGCTGTGACCTTGAGCTGATTGCTGGAGCTGGTGGTGGGGTTCTTAAAGGAGCCACAAGGGCAGCTGTCCCGCTGCCAGCCACAGCAAGGGGCCAACCTCCATTGGGTGGGGTGGGGGGGGGCTAGCAAGGGGGCTCACAACTCTGGCAGCAAATGGGGGACGACGTGGGCAGCTGGCTCAAAGTTCTGCGAGCCAATGGGAGCACTGGCTCGCTCCAAGCACGGCCCTTGGTTGCCAGAGTTATGGACTGGTCATTCCCATCAGTGGCCGCTATGTTTCAGCCGTGGTAGATGAAGGCTGTTTCTTGCCTCTGTATCTGGCACCTCCGCCTCACGCCCTTGATTGGGCTTTAGTCCCCATTTAAGTCCTGCAAATTTAAAAGCCTTTGACCTAGAAGGCCGGGGTGGGGATCTGCTCGCTAACGGGCTAGTGATCAGATTCAAGTAGCACAATTTGCTCAGCCTGAGCAACAGCAGCTCCATCAACGGGAGCTCTGCCTAGAGATTACGGGGAGAGCAGGGCCCTTCGCTTCAAAGGAAGATTCCACTTCCAAGCCCTGTCGGCGAATCATAGACTTGCAGCCCTGGCAACCTCCGGAGAGTTTTGAACTTCAGCCACACCTAGAGGAGAGAAGTCTCCCTTCCCCTCACCATGCAAACCCCTCCTCCCCTAGCCCGTCCAGCTCCTCACAAACATGCTCATAGGCCAGCTAGTGTGTTCACACAAATATCCACACACTCAAACTAACAGTGCGTTCACACACACACACACACACACACACACACACACACACACACGCAAAGGCACACAGTTCAGGTCACACAGTTACACACAGTTACACACACACTAACCTACCTTCACACTCCTACAAACACCACCATACCAAAACAGCAAAGAGGTGTGCTGGGGATTCAGGTAGATGGCTCTCTGCCCTCTGTCAGTCATGAACCAAGGACCCAGCCTGGTGCTAGGGGGTGCTGTGCTGCAGGAGGTGCCATCTTTCAGAGACTCAGAAAACCTGTGGTCTTTAGATCTGAAAACCCTTTTTCACAAGTATAGTATAATTAGTCTTGATGCCCCGGCCAAATGCCAATTTGGGCAATTACGAACTGCCAGCCTCAATCCCACCTGCAGTTTCAACTGGAGGCAGTACCTTCTGTCTTCAGTTCATGTATAGTTTGGCTGTATACTCTTAAACAGCTGTTGTGTCCCAACCAAGTGGCTGCATTTCAGTGGTGGACAAAGTTTATAAACGGCTTTTTAATGAAGAGAGATTTGGGATGTAATTAATTGTGATTATAACATACAAACACATGCTCTGGACTAAAATATGAAAGCTCATATTTCCATTCCTTCAACAATTAGCTACTGCAGAAGTTAAGCCAGCAATGCATAGGTATTGGCCCAACGTAGCTGGGTGTGTCGAACCTGAAGCCATTAGCCTAGGGCAAGAAATTGTACTAGAGGGTAATTGTGTAAATGCTGGATTGTGAACTTTTTACTCACGCTGGTGAGCAGTTACTCACGGAAGTAGTTCTTTTGACTCCAATAGAACCATTAGTGGGTAGAATTGCTTACCAGTGTAAAGGGTTCAAAATCCGCCCTCAGACACTGACGTTCTTTGTTAATAAACTCAGAAAATATTAAATAACTTCATGTTTGTGATTCCTAACCCAGACTCTTTCCGAGTTCTCGCTAGAGCGGGACAGACTATTTGCAGTGCAAAAATTGTGAACTTTGGCCCCCTTTTCTGCTGCCAAATTGTGTGCAAACACATCATGATTCCTATGAATTCACCGTGCTACTACTTCTTCAATGGACGTTCTGTGCAAACACGAAATCCCATGAGTGTACCATAGGCCCCAGACCTAAAGCTGATTTTGAGTTGTATCAAGTCAAAGAAGTCAAATCAAGTCATACCATAGTGAAGGGCTTTCTTTACATTCACCTTAGAGTTACTGCCATGATGAGTCAAGAAAAGAGTCAAGGAGTGGAATGACCTTGGTCTGAATTCTCCTCATTTGACTCAACTGTTCCAGGACAATTCTGCCCAAGTATAAAATTATGCCTGGGAAATTGGTTAGACTTGGTGAATGTAAAGCCCAAGTGAAAATTAGGTCTATCATGGAGACTCGAACATTTAAAAGTCATCTAAAGTGACTACAAACACTTTATAGGCCAATCAGGAAAAAAGACCCCTGTACTGATGAGACCTCTTATTGTTCAGAACTGCCTCCTACGAAGAGAACTGTGTGCTACCGTGAGTTCTGCAGTCATGGAGCAGTTATTAACGAACCGTTGTCACAGGTATTTTAAGAGGTAATTTGGATAAACCGAATGGCCTGAGATTCCAACCTTGTTTGATGGTCCAAGACATGTAGAGGACCACAGTCATTAAGTGCCTTAAAGGTGAGCAGCAACACTTAGAAATTATGCAGAAGTCTATAGTTAGAGTGGAGTTGAATTAATATGGAAGCTCATGGGGAACCAGTGAAAGGGGATCTTAAATTAGGGACAGTTTACAACATGGGCTGCAGCATTCTTCAGGGACTGTAATCGGGAGCATCAGCGAACAAAGAATACCAGTAGCCAAGCCTAGGGGTATCGACCAGTGATTCCAAGCCTTCCTTCTTATTAAGCAACAGTCTCAGCCTGTATGTTCTGCAGATGGAAGATGTTCTAGTTACAGATCCATTGACAATGCCCAAACTATAGGCCTGATCCAAAGCCCGTTGACTTCAATGAGCTAACTACTCATGGTAAACTATCAGTTTGCCCTTGTATTTAGCTGTGGCACTTTTAGTACCTTCCCCACACCTGAAGAACAGCTCTGTGTAAGCTCAAAAGCTTTTCTCTCTCACCAACTGAAGTTGGTCCAGTAAAAGACAGTACCTCACCCACCTTGTCTCTAACATCCTGGGACCACCACAGCTACAATACTGCATACAGCAGAGCTCTTGTCTTCTTACATGTCTGTAAATGCCACGTGCATCAATGGTGCTAGATGAACAATAAATACTACTGTACAGCACACAGGCTCAGGAAAATAGTATCAACAGGAATTATCAAGCTGGTTGAAGAAGCACATGAGCCATTAGCAAGATGTCTGTATGAGTGGGATTTAAGCAAAGACCTTGTTTACCCTGGGATTCCAGCCACCAGCGTAGCTGCACCACTTTGAAACTGGAGTAAACTGCACCAGTGCAAGCTGTGCGTAAATAGTGCCTGCACCAAAGACCAGATTTTCCAAAGGGTTCCTGGTCTGATTTTCAACAGCTTGGCACCCACAGTTGGAGCCGGACCTTCAAAAGTGCTCAGCCCCCAGTGTGTCTGGAAATCTGGCTTTGGTGATGGGTGCAGAGCATTTGGGGAAATCTGGCTCTAGGGGTTAGCACTGCTCAAGACAAAATCTAACTAAATCGTGTGACCTATAAGGACATGGAGTAAGCAGCTGGAGGAGAAATCACAGCCCAGGGGATGTAGATCTGGGGGATGAATGGTCAGTAGAGCAAGCTAAAGGAGCCCTAATGCAGGGCAATGCGCAAAGCTGAAAGCTTAGTTAAACGGACCCACGAGAGCTGTTGCTGATCGATGTTGTAAACAAAGCCAAAGCCATCGTGACAGCCCAAGAGCACGCTGCAAACGGGTCACACGGTCAGCGGTGCTGAGTGCTGCCCAAACGGCTAAAAACCCAAAGCAACAGAGAAACCGAATCAAAAGGATCCAATCAACAAGTCTATAAAGGTTACCAAATCCACAGCTCCTCGGGAGCTTCCTGGGGCTTTTTTCATGGCACCAGCTGGAAGCGAATTCAGACCCTCCTGCCCCTATCGCATGAGATGAAGGCAAATTGCCGCTAGCTCTTATCAGTCTAGGTTTTATGACATACCGTGGAGCATTCTGGGAAGGAGGGAGATATTGTTGTTGGAGGTAGGACAAATCTGCAAAATTTGGCTCCAGATTTCAAGCACACCACAGTTGGCCAGAGTTCGGATCCAAGGTTTTGGTTCAGTCCATTAAGGTGACTGGTACTGAAATTCAAATCCAGGCTTGAGGTGGGAGGCTCAGGTCCAGAGTTTCGGTTTAGACCCATCTCTAATTATTATATCCACATTCTAATGGGGAAACAGGCGGAGTGGGGCCAAGGACCCGGAGGTATTCAATGGCACAGCCAGCAGAGAAACCCAGGGGGGCTGATTCCCTATAACAGACCACAGATGCAAAATAAGAAGCGTACCTAAAGGAAGAACCTCCAGCCCCCCCAAAAAGTAGGGTGGACTCCACATTGCTGGACGGCGGCTTGGGAGCTTTTATTCCATCTCCTGACCTGAGGTTTGGGACTCACTGACCCTACGCTCAGGAGAGAAGAACTTTCCGAAAAAAGCAAACACGGGAGGAGGGGGGCGGAGGAGGAGAGGAAAGAAAAGGAGAAAAATGAGTTTTCCTGCTGCCCCAGTGGCGTTGTCGATTGATCGGGTGCAGGTTACTGTGGAGCGGTGGTGAGAGCCTCATTCCCAACTGCTAGCTTACAATTATTGGAAAAAAACCTGTGCTGCTGCTGCAGTGAAATTAGTTATTGATCTCTTGTCTGGGTGACGAGGCTCTGCTCTCCTCTCTCTGCCGCTGCACAGCCTCCCAGCTGCTCTGGCGCTGTATGCTAAGGAGCCCCCAGCCTCCCTCTCCCTGCCTCCCCTCTGATGTTGTGGGGGCCGGGGGTGGGGCGGGATCCATGGGGCACTGTAATTCAGCTGGAGATTTCCAGTGGAATGAGATGCCGCAGCTGGGGAGCCCCTGATAACCACCCCCCACGCACACCAGGAGCCCACCGCGGCTCTAAATGGAAGGCTGTGTCCTAGGGAAGTCATGACCCCTCTCTGCGTGAGTCCAGGAGAGGGGAGGAAGGGGGCAGGTAAGAGAAACAGGAGCCAGGCAGAGAATCCTGCTGTGTAAGAGCAAGCCCTGGGCTGGAGGTCTGCACTGGAAGAGACCTGTGCCATATGCCAGGCTGGAGCAGCCGCCCCCCAGCACCCTATTCCGAACTGCTCACCCCAGCAGATCACCACCAAGGCAATGCTCAAGGGCCTGATCCTGTGCCCTCAAGTCCTGCTGACATCAGCGGGTGGGGAGGGTGCTCAGCATGTCTCAGGATCGGAGCCCATATGGCGCTCGCTCCCAAGATGCTACAGTGCTTTTGTCTCCCCCCCCCCCCCCCGAGTTGTGTCTAATGCCCCCTTCTCCACTCTTCCCCTCTCTCCTGCCCACAGGCTGGCATGTGGTTGTGGCTACCCCCTAGGCTGGCTGGCACAGCACAGCTGCTTAATGTCTGCCAGCCGGCTACCCACATGGCATCCCTCACTTGCTCTACCCTCTCGCCGGGCTACCTCCAGAACTGGCCAGAGCCCTGTGGGCCAGCTGGTGAATATGGCCCTGACCATGCTGCAGTACTGCGTGCACAAGCAGAGAGAGAGAGAGAGTGAGTGTGTGTGTGTGTGTGTGTATGTGTGTACGCAAATCCCCCATTTGCGCGCGCATATGTGTGTTCCCTAGGGACCCTCCATCTCCACAGCCCATCACCGTTTGGTCTCCAAACTGCTGAGGGAGTGGGAACACAGTAGGGTCTTTCCTGTGGCTCTGTTCACCTCTGGATAAATGGTCAGGCTCTGCTTGGGGAGCCAGGGTATGTGCACAGATAACAGCAGGAAATCAGGCAATCTAAGGGCCTTTTGTTGTCCTGAAAAGGGCTCTTTACATCACAGGGTGGGCTGCTGCAGAGGGAATCTGTGGGAAGGGAGCTTTGTTCCTCACTGCCTGAAATGTAAACACTCTCCCCTCAAGCCCACCAGGGTCAGGCTGGCTGGGGGGTCCCCTCCCCACTGTCAGTTTTCTCCCAGCAGCAACAGCCTGTGGGAAGGAGCTGGGTTTTAACACTGGATTTTATAGTCCGGGGGCTGGCCGGGCTGAGGCCAAAGGAGACAATTACAGAAGACGGGATGACAGGTAGAGCTGGGCAGGGAATGGTTTTCCTATCCTGGGAAAATTTTCAAGATTCCAACAATTTTTCCCAGCCTGAAATAGGACAAAAAGGCAAAAACTTTGAAAATCAAACATGCAAAGAAATATGTTTTTAAGTTTGGGTCCTTTGCAATGCTTCGATTGGATAGCTTCAAAAATGTTTGTTTCCATGTCGATCTTTTATTTACTTTTTTTAACCAAAGGTTAACTTCGATTTCAAAGTGAAAAGTTGTTTTGAACCAAAAAACCAAAAGTTTTCATTTAGAAAATGCCAACATGGGACATTTCAACAATTTTGAAACTTTTTTTTTTTTTTTAAACAATTTGTCCAAACCGACCATTCCCTTGAAAATTTTTGGTTCTGACAAACTGGCATTTTTGGATGGAAAACCGTTTGGTCAATAAATTCCTGACCAGCTCTAGTCCCATGGGGAAGGGCTCCTTGCCTATAAGAAATATGGAACCTTTTCCCTCACCTCACGAGGACCCTTCCTTTCACGCACTCATCTGAGGAGATTTCAATCTCCCCTGAGCCTGCTGAGACTAGGGCATCACCATTTCCCCCTCCTGGGGGTAAAATGGAGGAATAGCTTCTCCCTTCACCATAGAGAAGGGAAAACTCTGTGGAGAAGCACAGAGGAATGGATGAAAGAACTGATTGGGGGAACGTTACAAGGAGGGGAATTTGCATATCGCTATCCATCTGTCCCCGGGGTGAAATGGCCAAGAGCCTTGGTAACTGAATCATTTGGACACAGTCAAGGTCTTGTGCTAAACTGCGATGGATTGAAACTCTCTGCCTTGGCATGGAGACAGGAAACGCTTGGGTGAAAACATACTCCCCTTTGGTGGTCATATCAAACCAACAGGGTACTTACTGGGGCTTAGAGCCTCTTTTATGGTACGGCACTTGGGAGGTAGAATTCCCAGCTCAAATATTCATGGAGTTCAAGGCCAGAAGGGACCATGGTGAACATCTAGTCTGAGCTCCTGCATCGCACAGGCCACAGAACTTCCCCGAAATAATTCCTAGAGCAGATATTTTAGAAAAACATTTAATCTTGATTTTAAAACTGCCACTGATGGAGAACCCACCATGATCCTCGGTAAATTGCTCCAATGGTTAATTACTCTCCCCATTAAAAATGTACACCTTATTTCCAGCCTGAATGTGTTTCAGCTTCCAGCCATTGGATCACGTTAGACCTTTCTCTGATAGACGGAAGAGCCCATTATTAAATATTTGTTCCCCATGTAGATACTTACAGACTGTCATCATGTCACCCATTAACCTTCTCTTTGTTATGCTAAATAGACGGAGCTCTTGGAGTCTGTCACTATAGGGCTTGTTTCCTAATCCTTTAATCATTCTCGTGGCTCTTCTCTGAACCCTCTCCCATTTATCAACATCCTTCTGGAACTCTGCACACCAGAAATGGACAGAGGATCCCAGCAGCAGTTGCACCAGCGTCAACCAGAGAGGGAAAATAACCATTCTACTCCTTCTCCAGATTCCCCTATTTATGCATCCCAGGATCACATTAGCTCTTTTGGCCACAGTGTCACATGCTTTGCTGATTGTCTACCATGATCCCCAAACATAGGCACTGACTCTGTGGGTGCTCCAGGGCTGGAGCACCCATGGGGAAAAAATGGTGGGTGCTGAGCACCCACCGTCAGCCCCCCGCCCATTCCCCAGTGCCTCCCGTCCCACCCGTTGGCAGGCCCCGTGGATCAGCGCCTCCCCCTCCTTCCCCTCACCTCCCGCCCACCGCAATCAGCTGTTTCGCGGCATGCTGGAGGCTCTGCGAGAGAGGGGGAGGAGCGAGGACGCTGCATGCTCGGGGGAGGGGGCGGAACTGGGAGGGAAGAAGCAGGGTGGGGGTGGAGCAGGGGCAGGAAAAGGAAGGGTGGGGGGGTGGAGCAGGGGCGGGAAGAGACAGGGCGGGGTGGGATCTTGGGGGAAAGGGTGGAGTTGGGGCACGGCCTGGGGCAGAGCATGGGCTCGAGCCCCGCCCCCCCCCAGCACTTTGGAAAGTCGGTGCCTGTGCCCCCAAATCTTTTTCAGAGTCCCTGCTTCCCAGGATAGAATCCCCATTCTGTAAGTGTGGCCTACATTCTTTGTTCCCAGATGTACACATTTACATTTAGCTGTATTAACACTCACATTGTTTGCTTGCGCCTGGTTTACCAAGTGATCCAGATCCCTCTGTCCTCTTCATTATTTACCACTCCCCCAGTTTTTGTGTCATCTGGGAACTTGACCAGGAAGACAGACATGCGTTACCTCTGCTTGGGCTGGCATGCTAAAAATAGCAGAATGGCCGTGGCGGCATGGGCAGTGGCTCAGACTAGCCGCCCAAGGCTCAATCCTGCTGGACCCCGAGAGGATGTATTCAGGTGGCTAGCCGGCAGCGCTGCAGCCCCACTGCTATTTTTAGCACACTAGTTTGAGCAGAGCTAGCACGTGCTGGGAATGACACTTCCAGCTCAGTCAGACATACCCTAAGTGTCGGCTAGAAATTGCTCCCCAGCTCGGGCTTCCCCTGCAGTGCTCCAGGAGCTCCCGACTGTTCTCTTCTCACTTTGATCGAATGTCACAAGTATCTGCCCACAATGAAATTCTGGGAATTTGACCCAAATTCCAGCCCAATGGCCCTGGAAGGAGTCGTGTCAGGGACGGCTGAGAAACAGGGCCTGGGAATGAATGCTGAGAGCCGGAGGCCCCAGCGTGGCCATGATACATAATGGAAGGCTTGTAGGACGCTGCAGAGCGGAGGGGCTGGAACCAGAATCCCAGCTCTGTAGAACCCAACGCCTTCCTAAATTCAGATCCAGGGTGGAACTTCACAGCCAGGGCCTCTCTGTATATCGGGCCTGACCCCAAGCCTCAAATCCGTCACCCCGATACTTCTTGGCCTGGGCTTCACTTGCTGGGGAGTTCCCACCCTCCTCCTCCGTCTACCATCTCCCTCATGCCCCTGGCCATGAGTCCCCACGGCAGAGCAGGGCTTGGAGAGGAAGAATTGGGCGCAGAGTGATCCTAGCCTGGGAGAGAATCCTGGAGAACGCGAGTGGTGAATACGTAGAGAGTCTCCACCCAGGCAAGGGATCGCTTGGGGTCCCCAGCAGACAGGCAGTTCACAGGCTGAGCCAGTCTCCCGCAGCCACTCTCACCTCGAGCAGTGAGACCAGAGGCAGAGCCACTCTTGGCCCAGTTCCCCTCTGGTAGATGGGGCAGCCCAACAGGTGAGGCTGGCCACGGAGCGGAAGCATAGAGACCCCCGGCCCTCCCCCAACTTGGCAGCTCTAGCAGGAGGTTGGAGAGGCGCATTCCTCAGGGCTGCAGCAGTGGCTGGAGGCGGATGGACAGGATCGGTAACAGCCACCTGACCAGTCCTGGAGCCAAGCGAAGGCTGTTCACTGACAACCGCCTGGCCTTCCCCTTGTCCTGACGCCAACAAAAGGCCAGTGGAACAATGGGCTGCTGGGTAGGAGGGGGAGCCATCTCAGGGGAACAGGCCCGGGTGAGTATTTGTTTAGCCTGTGGAAGGGAGGAGGAGGAGAGGAAACCAACTTTCAAAGTATTTCACCCTTTGTTAACCCTTCCCAGCCCCCTCCTCCCCCCATGCATTCCACACACACAGACTCACAGGGGGGTCCTGGCCAGGGAGGAATCAAGGCTTCAAGAGCAGCTCGTGTTACAGAGCTGCCTTCCAAGAAGCTCAGAGCAGCCTGATCCTTCCAAGCTAAGTTCACCCTGGTGGGACACTGAATTCCCCACTGCCGCCCCCCACCCTGCTGCTGGCCTCTCCCAGGGCAGAGAGACGGAAAACCATTCGTTGTAGGAGGGAGAGAGAGAAAAGATTAATTCTGTTATCGGGGCTTATCCATAACCCGAGAGGACGGAAAGACTTCACGGCACAACTTTGGGGAGTCATTAGGGAGTCGGCGTACTGCTGTGTATTTCTCTCTCCCGGGGAACGAGGCTTGAGAATTATGGTTTAATTTTTGTAACCTGTTTGTTGGATCCATTTCCAAACGTGAGCCTTCCATGGCTAGAGAAGCAGGCAGCACAGGTCACAGCGGCTGTGCACTGCCAGGGCTGTGTGCGGGGGGCCCAGGGTTGGGACTGCAGGGGTTCTGGCAGGTGGGGTCCAGGACTTGAATAGTCGGGGGGGCTGCCTGTCTGGAGGAGCGGACTGACAGATCACATCACAGATCCTGAAATTTGTTGGCCACACAGTAGGTTTCGGGGCCTAATTCTCCATTCCCCAGCACGGTGTGTTGTCACACCCCCCAGTGACTAGTGGAGGCAAAGGAGATGTAAGTTACCATGGCAGTGCTTTGTTCCCACTTTGCAGTAGCATAAATGAGAGCACAAAGTGCCGGGCAATGGAGACTCAGGCCCATTGTATTCACACGACAGAACAACCAAGTCCAAACCTGGCTTGCTGCACAACCCTAGGCATGTCATTTAAAAACACACAACTCTGTGCCTCAGTTTCCCCATCTGTAACATGGGGATAATAGTTGCCTGTCTCTCAGGCGTTGATGTAAGTAGAGCCAGATGAATGATGTAAAAAGATTTCTGTGGATATCTGTTTGGCCTTTAAACGAATTCCCAGTTCACAGTCCGTTTCCACGAATATTCCAGCCTATGCATGAGAATGTTCACAGACTGCCGTGAATTTTAAACAAACATCCGTAACTGTTCACAGGAAGTGAACGTCCAATTCATGATCGCGACTATCCTCATTGGAAACCTGAGTCCAAGAGTTACGTTCACCACTTAGGGACACAGAAACATTCTGCATGATCTAAAAATACCAACAGACCACAAACGCTGAATACCAGATACTCACAATGGGGAACAATGAGTGGATCCAGAATGAGTCACAGCAGAGCTAGCACTGTGCTGCCATACCTGCAGCTGCAAGGGGCTCCCATGTCAGTGGGGACCCAACTCACAAGGGACAGGTGGAAAGGAGAGTGGGACATTTACCACTCAGACTTCCTGTCATGTGGCACAAGCTGCTTTGTGCCGACTGAGCACTCGGTGGAGATAAACCAGGGAGAATTCTCATACCAGCTTTGGGCCCATTCCCTACTGACCCCAATCTATAGTTCTCACACCTTCCCCGTCTAGCTCCACGGAGCTGTTTGAAGTACACCATACACTGAACACCGGGCTGGGCAGCTGGTACGGCCAATTGATGACTTTGTAGGGGGCCTCAAAGTTGTTTGAACCGTCCCTGATTCAGTGAGTCATTTCAAATAATGGAGCACTTGAGAAAATCACCATCTGCTCAAGGACAATTCGCAACCAGAGGAAGAGGTGAAGTTCAACAGATGCATTATTTGCCCAGCTCTGGCACTCAGCACTGGGTCACTGCTTGTACCATGCTTTGGAGGTGATTTGAATGGGATAGGATGATCTCTGACAGGCGAACCTTACAAAGTCTAGAGGCATGTTTTGGGTAAGCACCCAGAAGCTCAGCTGCTCCTCAAAACTCTCTAAACCTCTTGATTCTACTAAATGTGGCAGAAAAATAAAACCTCACTAGATATGGCTTGCTCTCTCATGAGATTTGAGATTTCTGGTGCTTCCTGCTTCCAGCTAGAAACACCATGAAAACAGGGCACGCCTTGCATTTTAGTGCTCAAAGACATGGGAGGAAACCAAGAGATGCTGCTGCAAAAATGAAAAACTAAGGTCAACAATTTCAAATGTGGGCACCTAAATCTATATCTGGGCACCTAACTCCGAGGAGACATTTTCAGAAGCACTAATTCATAGAATTTAAAAGCCAGAAGAGATATTAGATGATCTAGTCTGATCTCCTGTCTATCACAAGCCATTACATTTGCCCCAGTTACCCCAGCATTGAACCCAAAAATTTGTGTTTGACTAAAGCTTATCTTCTAGGAAAGGCATCCAGTCTTGATTTGAAGATGTTAAGACCTGGAGAATCCACCTGGGAGTTTGCTCCTCTGGTTAATCACCTTCACTGTTAAAAATCTGTGCCTAATTTCTCTTTTTGATTTGTCTGGCTTCCAACCATTGGTTCTTGGTATTTCTTTCTCCGCTAGATTATAGAGCCCTTAGTACCCGATATTTTCTACCCATCCAGGGACTTCTATTTTGTAATCGAGTCACCTCTCACTTTTCTTTTTGATAAGCTAAACAGATTGAGCTCTGTGGGTATACCCAAAGAGCCAGTGGCAGCAGACTCCGGCTCACGCTATTGCTAAAAACAGCTGTGCAGGCAGCGCTTTTAAGTTGTGGCTCGGGCTGGAGCTCAGGCTCTGAAGCCCGCCCCCTTCCTTAGGCTTCAGAGCCTGAGCTGCAACGTCTACACAGCCCAAGCGTGTCAGCCCTGGGTTTGGAGGCTTGCTGACACAGGCTGTGTAGACATACCTTTAAAGTCTCTCACTTCAGGCAGCAATGGCTTTTTCGAACCTCAGAAACAGGCCAGCTTACGGTTTGTACTATGGGAGCACGTCCAGTTCTTCCCTCCCTCCCAGTTACATCCTCCTAGACAATTGTATGATCCACGTGCTTTAGCCAACATGACGATGAATAGCAGCTTCAATCCCAAACCAGCACCTCCCATCCCCAATATACCTCAGAGCTCCTCGGCTGGGAAACCTCATGATGGTGTTCCCTATATGGGAGACTAAAGGTCCCTAGTCTTACCCAGGGATCCATTGCGTTCTCAGGGGACTCTCCACCCTTGAGCCCACTATGGAATCCACTGGAGTTGCACCATTGTTTCTAAACGAAGGGTTTTCCATGGACACGGCATGGCTCAGTGAGCAGCCTTCATTACTCTAATGGACGGAAGGAATCAGTCTCCAATAGCTATTATCAGGCTGGAGTCTTCCCTTCCTGAGACGTGATCCCGCTGCTGGTTCCTGTGCGGTGTGTGTAAAAAAGGCAGTACATGCCCTGGTTAGCAATGTATCTACCAGTGTTTGGATTTTACAGGATCTACAGGAATCAAGATACTGTAGCAAACTTATCAGGCCAAATGGATCCGTGGTGTAAGCCTGTGGAAGTCAATGGAGTTCCACTGGGGTGGGATTCTGTCTGACATGTTGATTGCCCTACCAAGTTTACTCCAATGCGCCTGTTGTTATAACGCTCTTAGCAAACAGGGTGGAATTAAAAACAGAGAGAAAGAAAGGCAGGTGATGGCAAAATGCTGGGACTCAAGGACCCCCTAATACAGTGACCCTGGGTGGTGTTATTCTGCAGCAGCCCCCGTGTTGTGGTGATGATCTACGGCAGGTAACACCACAGTGCTGCAACTCCAGCAGCTCATGGTGTGATTGGGGGAGGCCAGGATCCTCATGAGTGGAGGCTCCAACCTGCGGTGAGCACCCGTGCCATTATAAGCCTAAAGGCTGTGGCTTTATAGTATCCCCTTGGCATAGGATCCCTCATGCACTGTGACTCCACACTACAGTGAACACCTTGGCATGGTACCCCCCATGCTGCAGTACCCCATCCCCATCGGCTTTGATGCACGGCCCATTATCGCCATGGTTCCAGGCCATAGTAACCGCCCTCCCCTCCCAGCCCTGCTGCACCGCCTCTCTGGTGGGGAGGCCCTGTGCTGAGTGGATTCAGGCTGCCATGCCCCTCCAGCCAGGCGAAGCCCTGTTGCAGCAGCTTCGTGGCTTGTTGGCCCCGGGGAGCTCGGGAAGCAGGATAATAATCTGCACCCCCAGCAAGGAAGGGACCCAGAGAGGAAGGCTACAAAGAGAAACTGTCCAGGGAAAATGCCCGAGCAACAACCCCAGGCAGGCAGACAGCAAAAGGAGGAGGGAGAGAGGCAGAGGAATGGAGTGAGGGATGGAAGAGCGAAGCGAAGGGGAGATGGTGACAGAGGAAGGAATGGAAGCAGAAGAGAGCGAGGGAGCAGGAGCGCAAGCATGAGCAGAAATCTGTTGCCCGGGATGTGTGCTTTGCTGTCAGCCGTCTCTGATTAACAGGCTGCCTTCCAGCTCCAAACCGGCTGCGTTCCTGGCAAAAAAAATAATAATAAAAAAAAGCACCCCCCCCGGCTTCCTGATGTGGGCGGGGCTTGCTGAAAGGTTACATTTGCACAATGTGCCTCTGGAAAGCCGTGCCAGGGGTTGCGGGCGGGGGAGGGCGAGCGAGCGAGTGAGCGCGAGAGAAGGCAGCTCCATTCTGCTGTGCCTGTGTAATGGAAAAAACCCTCAGGGGGACGCGCAGGAAAATATCAAGTTACACTCAACCAGCACCATGCCCGCTTCCAAGCAGCTGGTTCTGCTGAGAGAGCGGGAAGAGAGAGCGGCTGCCCAGCTAGGGGTGCCAGGGGTCTGCAAGCAGGGGGGGGGGGGGTGCAGAGGAAAAAGGGGAGGGAGGGAACAGCCAGATTGGGGGAGCGAGTGGGGACAGAGGGAGATGAGTGGGCAAAGGGAAAGAGATGGGCTGTGCGTTGTAATACTTTGGTCTAATTTCGGTGGTTGGGTTTGATGAGCAGGTGCTGGGTGGTGGTGGTGGCCTGTGATATACAGGAGGTCAGACCAGGTCAGCTGGAGGTCCCTTCTGGCCTCAGACTCTATCACTGTATGACTACGAATCTATGAGGGGGGGGAGAGAGAGAGTGAGGCACCCAAACAACCTTAACTCTGCCCTGCAGTGACACCAACAGAAAAAAAAAAAAAAAAAAAAAAAAAAAAGAACCCCGCCTTCCACTTGCATCTTTAAAATTCAGTTTCCTCCCTTCTGGAAGCACAAACACTAAGATGCATTAGTCAGGACCACACAGCTACTGCAAGGGTGTGTGGATGCATTTCCGTATCTTGACATGGCTGGGTTTCGTTTAAGCTTAACCTTCACGCTGAAGTTTCTGGGTTTACGATGCTTGGTTTGGAGATACTTACAAAACCCCACCATGCTTTTTACCCTTAAAATTACTGCTAGATCCTCCTCCACCTTAACCCCAGTTGAATGTAATTTTTGGTTTGGGAATATTAAATAAAATTCTTGAAGAAACAAACCTTTTCTCTTCTGCAATGCTGGTAGAAGACACTGTGCCAGGAAAGTCCAGCTACTCCAATATCTACTAGCTCATGATATCAGCGCCCAGCCCCGCTGCTTCAGTTAAAGAGGTTCAGTCACTTTTTCCACCATCGGCTTTACACAGAAACAGGGCAGGGTCCTGCAGTCATGGCCCGATTTGCTACCGAAGCAGCAGCTTGTGATGCAGCATGTACTTTACAAGAGAACCCCAGACCTGCCACGTTTTATTCACTGCTAGGGAGACCACCCTGCTTTGGGCCAGCTTTCAAAGTATTTCTTCCCTTGCAGTGAACGATTTTACAATGCAAAACTACTGCACATCTACCTGGCTGGTTTTTGAAATCTCCTTCATTAAAACTGTTACAACTTGATAGCCCTGCTGGACTGGAGGGTGTATAGACTGATTTTCACATAAATAATGAACCCAATTTTTGTGGGGGAAGGGATGTATAAACTTTCCCATCCATTTCAAGTTCTCTCTGGCATAAAGTTTAGTGGAGTTTGCTGGTGGGATTTTCCAAAGGAGACCATGGGCTTTAGGAGCCCAACTACCATTGACTCATAATATGCTTTAGGTGCCCAACTCCCAGAGTCTCCTTTGCAAATCCTCTCCTTAATCATTTATTAGTTACCAAACATAATCCCTGTCCCATGTAAACCCAGAGTAACTCCACCAAAGCGAATGGCCTTACTCTGGATTGATACCAGGGCGACTGACAGCAGAATCTGTCCCATAACGAAGTTTCAAAAGCAGCATTTGGCTCACCAAGCTTCAACATCCCAGATTTTTTTTCTGCCAAACAGTAACTCCTGGGAGAACTGCTTCCACCTCCCAGATGGGTGCACAGTCCTAGCCTCATGCAGAGCGCATCCTTAGTGGCAGTGCTCTGTGGAACCCATAGAGCAATGCTGCTCTGGAATGGGACGCCAATGCTGCTGCTTTCCACGTACCGCTGAGATGCTGGCGACTTAGCACCAGATATTAGCTCATTGTCTGTTCTTGCACATTTTTGCAGCTGCAGATAAATCCCCCTGCATTTTTCCCGGGCAGTGAATAGCCGGTGCAAAATGTGGATGCCATTATTTGCAGGTGCAAAACTGTGCCCACAAAAGAGGAAGGCCATTTGTTCAAATCAGGCCCTCAGAGTTCACAGACGGGGGAGAGATCCGGAGTGGATTATCTGGAAGAGCTGGAGTGAAGAGAATGCCAGCTGACCCCCTCTGCATGCATCACAATGGACACAGCTTTGAGGCAAGATATCACCTGGGGGAGGGTGGGGGACTGCAGTCAACACCATAAGACATACAGCTGTATTGTGTGGGAGCCATTGGCCAGAGCATGTTCCTAGCACTTGCCCCTCTTTGGAGGGGCTCAGCGCTCTGCAGAATCAGGGCCAGCTCCCTTCCATTCCTTCCCCACATCCAGCGATTGCACTACAGGCATTCTACTTGCAAAGGCATTATCCTGAACTCATGGCTCCTGCATGCTACAGCTCTGCTATCGTATTGACTTCACCGCAATTCACAAAGCTCTCCAGTCCTATGGTCGCCATGGAGAGTGCAAGGGACAGACCAGAGATTGTCAAGCCATATGATCAAGTGATATTTTTATTCACAATGGGCCATCTCCTGAGCTCCTTATTCTGTTATTATTTATTCAGTCCTTGACTTCTGTGGGAGTCTGGCTCAGCAATGGCTGATTAAAAAAGAAGGAAGAACCTCAAGATTTGACCCCAAGGTTTTGCTGGAAACGGTTTAACTCAAGGCCCTATGTACAGCATTCTTGCCCCTATACCACCCTGCAGCTGTACATTCATTTCATATTATTCCACCTCTCGCTGTGCCATTGTCTATGAATACCACGTACAATAGTCCTTATCCGAGATCCAGTTCTCCAGCCAGCCCTAGCAGACAAATGGAAAACACTGTCAATTTCAGTGGTTGACTAAAGTCCAAAGTTGCACGTGGTTTTCTTCTCTACGTTCTTTGGGGGCATGTGGTGTCGTGTTTAGAGCAGTAGACTGAAAGTCATGGTTTGTGTTCTACGCCCAGCCATCCTCCTGTCTCGCTGAAAGCCACCTTGCTCGCTCTGTGCCAGAGTTTGCCCAGTCCAGGATAATACCACCTAACTTGCAGGTAGGTTGGGAAGATTAATTAATGTTTGTGTTTCGTTTTGCAATCCTCAGATGAGAGACCCGATTAGAAGTACAAAGTACGATAATAGGTTATGTTATAAAATTGACAACAGGCTGTTCTGGAGATCTTTCGTGTATTAATTTTTATTGCAAATGCACCCGGAGGCGACAGTTGTGCAACACACAATTGTAAGAAAATGAATATACTGTTAAATAGTTATGAAGTTACAGCTCTGTGGCATATTGCTAGCTAGATGGCACCTTCCTTTACTACAGTCGCCTTGTGGACAAAACAGGAAGTCCCTTTCTTATTCACCATCTATTATCCCTTCTATTGCATCCCCAGCTCTTCCTTGGTCTCAGGACACCCAGGCAGCTGTTGCTACTCTGACTTCAAGTAGGTCATGTGATAGAAGGTTATGTGATAAAATATCATCATTTTTTCCTCACATAAGGTAAAATCACATTGGTGTGAATAGAAGATGTCATGTGACTAAAAGTTGGAGAATGAAACTTACACTGGAGAAGAGCTTTGGTTAAAGCTTTTGAGTGTCATGATGCTCTCTGGCTTGGCAGTAATTTCTTTGTCCTTGTTGTCCAGCACCACAGGGAATTGTTGTATTTCTGTGTCTCCCATCTCACTGTTTCCAAGCATTTTCTTTCATGATGGGTCTGGTTCCCCTTACTGATCACCTCTATTATCCTTGTTCTTAGTGGGTGGTTCCAAAGTACCTAAGGGATTTAGATGCCCAACTCATTGAAAATCAATGGGAGTTGGGTGCCCAATTCCTTTAAACACCTTTGAAGATTTCATCCATTGCCTCAGGGCCAAATCCTGAAGTCCTTACTCAGGGCTAGACTGCAATTCTGCCTCACCGCAGTGGGAACTTCCTCACACTACCATCAATGGGGCTGCTTGTGTGAGTGCTAACCAGCAGGAATGAGGGTGGCCCAGTCACACTGTCACTATGTACTCTCCCCTTAAGCAAATTCCTATTATGTTTCAGAGGAGGTTTCTTGAGTAAGGGTTGAGCAAATGCTGAGTGACCCCTGGAACTGGCCTGCTGGCCTTCAATGGGAAATCTGTCCAAACAGGATCCTAGTACAAACGGATCAAGAATTTCAGGATTTGGTTGGGTGTTTACCGAGACCGTGCTTTCCTGTACATTTTATACAGCCCCAAGCACACTGACAGCACCCAATGTATACGTGACAAAAGACATCATACTAAGATGTTTATTTTAAAGTTCAAATCTTGTCACCACTTTTCCTCTTTAATAATCACACTAACAGTCAGCGTGGTAGTGATCAGAGACGCCAGCCTCCTGGGTTGGTGGGCACAGACACATGGTGAGAGATGGTCCCTATCCCAGACAGCTCATGATTTAATTGACTTGTTTGTGAGTCTTAAAGCCAGAGGTTCAAGTCTTGTCTGGCTTTTTCCTTGGTTGGTAATTTTTTTCTGGAAGTGGCACTGATGTCGGGTTATTTCTAGATCTTTCCTTGTTTCCCTTGCAATATTCCTGGCTCCGCCAACTTCTGATATCTCTCCTTTTCTACATTCAGGCAATTACCAAACACAGGCGCTTCTTCCTGTACAACATCTCCAAAATCTCCTGTACTCTCTGTCCTTCTGCCTTATAACCCTTGCCCACACTCCAGCCATCTCTGCTTTAGACGTTGCAAACTCTCCCAATTCCCAGATTGCGTCTCTGCAACCTGTCCAGATCCCTGCTACCAAAATCTCCTTCTTTGCTCGCTGCTCCGAGCCCCTCTTTGAAACCTCCAATGGACCCCTCTCTGCTTTCAACTCAAATTTAAGCTCCTCACCCTGGCCTCTCAGGCCCTGCCCAACTCTGCTCCAGCTGAAGCTCTACCCTCATCTCTTCTTTCCTCTGTCCACTGATACTTTCACTCCATCCATATTGTGACTATCCACTTGCTGTCTTTGGCTTTTTCCCACTGTTGTATCTCTGCTTGCTTCACTGACTGTCAGTGGGAATTAGGGTAATGTTTTCAAAAGCACTTAAGTGACTTAGGAGCCTAAGTCTCATCAAAAGTCCCTGGGATTTCAGGCCCCAAATCAAATAGGCGCTTTGGAAATGTTACCCTTGATCTATTAAGTGCCTCAGGTTCCCATCTGTACAATGGGGATAACAGCACTGCCCTGCCTCGAGGGGAGTAGTGAGGATAAACCCAGCACTGACTGTGAGGCGCTCAGGTACTACGGGGACAAGGATCATAGAATCAGCGAGGCAAAGTGAGACCCCAGGCCCTGTATGTAGGACCAGCGGGTAGCTGAACTCAGACTTACATCTTGGAAAGTCCAAGTCAAACATCGGGATTTGCCTGTGAGTTTTGGATATTTTGATTTTTATTTCAGGTGATAAAGAAGCTCACATAAAATAATAACAAATAGAGTGGGTAGCAACTCCTGTCACATGGCAGGGTATTAACTCAGTGCCCACAACCCGTGGCAGGGAAGCGGAGCCAGCAAAGAAAGTCTAGTCCCTTAGATACTAGTATTCCTTTGCGCTGCACTTTTGTTCAGTAATTTCCCATGTTTATTGGGGAATGTATAGAAAGAACTGGACAAATCAGTGTTTTGTAGAAGTTCACATAAGATACATTAAGAGCCACAGAACAACTATTTTTAGTAATGGCTGGAAATCACTATGTATTACGGGCATTGTACTGGGACTCCAGACACCTGGGTTCTGTTCCTGGCTCCTCCACCGAGCTGCAGGGTGACTCTGGGCAAGTCACGTCCCCTCTTTGCCCATTTCCCCTCCAACCCTTTGTCTGTCTTGTCTATTTAGAGTAGCTCTTTATTAATTATTGGTATTTATTTGTATTGTGGTAAGAGCTAAAGATTAGGGCCCCATTGTGCTAGGCACAGTGTCCCTTGCTGTGTGTCTGTACAGCACCAAGCACAACAGGACGCCGATTTCATTTAGGGCCTCTAGGCGCTACCATAATACAAACAAATAATAATATTTATAATACTGGGCCAAATTTATCCCTGGTTCACTTCACTGGAGTCAACGGGGTGACACCAAGGTTGAATTTGCCCCATTGTAGTCTTAAGAACAACCTTTTCCAAATAACAATACTTTTAAAAGTGACTTGTACCAGGTCACAGGGTGACTCAGTGCCAGGGACAGAATCCAGGACTCCTGGCTCCTGGTGTCCTGCTCTAAGCTCAGAACCTTGCTTCGTGAGGCTAGGATAGAGCCGTTCCACACCTGCAATGCACAGGGCGTATGTTAGGGAATTGAGGACTAGCCTAGCAGACTGGCCTTCGCCAAGCCAGCCGCCCCGTGTTGCCAAGTAGTCAAAGCACGGCCGACACAAGGCCCCAGCCAGACAGGCCGTCTGGCAGGTACATTTGGAGGGAGGGTCTGCCTTAACTGCCATGCGAACACACAAAGACAAGGGAAAGTAAGCGGTGGACTTGGCCACGAAAGCAGCAACAGCTCTCAGAGCAGCAGTGAGCGCGCTGGGCTCTGCAGCCCCATCATTCTCATTTATATGCAAACACAAACGCAGCAGCGCCTCGGGGGCCTGGCCTGCCTAACCCCAGGGATGGAATGGCTCTGGGCGAACACCTGGTGCACCCTGGAATCAAGTCCCACCAATGCGCGCAGGGCAATGATTCCACCAGCTGACGGGGCTGCAGAGGGAGATCTGCATCCCCAAGACAGAAATAACACCCCGCGCCCCTCAGTTAGCAAACACCAAAATACAGTGGAGGCCGTATTCTGTTGGGAGTTCACACTACAGCAGCCAAAAATGGGGGTGGGTGGGAGGGAGAAGTAAACAGGAAAGGGAAGGCAATAACAGCAAGGCTGAGCATCCAACCAGTTCAATAAGTGTCTGCAGAGAAAGCACAGCACTGCCAGGTCCCAGTCCGGCTCCTCGCCCCCCAGAAACTCCAGGACCACTGCTGCTTCACTCAGCAACTGATTTACAAGAAGCTGAGCTGTCTGCTGCTGCTGGGAACTAGAGATGCACTGTTCTGTTTGCATAGCATGTGCACAAAGTGCTGAATATATAAACCTCCTGCGCTCTGCTTCCCGCCCCAACACTTAGCTGTTAAAAAAAAGGGGGGGGAGGCAGCTCAGATACCTTCCCCCAGAGGGCTTTCCCACTGAGATGGGGCTGATTAGACTTTTTTTTTCTTCAATTTTTCCCTAGACCTAGGAGACATGGTGGAATGACAGGAGGGACAGAGCTGAAACCCGACTGCAGCCGATTTTCCCGAGATTACTCCAGATGTTCTAAGCACGCATGAAAACCCCCCGCCCCACCCAATCCGACTTTCCTAGCAAGCTCAGCCTGATCACTGCGAAGAATCCCCACTAGCACTGGGTTATTTTAACAGCATGCTACTGGAAATCAAATGGTCAGATCTCCTGCCCCCACCGACCCGGCAAGACAAAAATAAAATAACTCAATAATAGCAAAAATGTGCACGTCCTCCCCCAAGGATCTCCAAGCATGTTACAAGATAGAAGTCACACCACAATCCTTGTGAAGTAGACAGGGGAGATGTAAGGATCATTGGATCCCCTCTCTGAAAGGCAGGCAACTCTGGGACGAGACACAGCAGCTGCGCCATACAGTGGGTTAGGCCACCAAGTGAAGAAGAAACCCTATATCCAACTGAACAGCCCAGCAGAATTTAGACACCTGGGTCAACACTCCCTAATCTCCTGGAGAAGTATTATGAGAGCTGTAATGACGGTAAGTTGTCAGCACTTGGGTTTAATGTCTCCTGTGAAACAACCCCATATTGCACTAACGTGCCAGGAAGGACCTATTTTGTTTGGTCAGGCTTAGCCCAAATGGCCAACTAGTCCTCTGCCACTTGAACTGAAGGAGTAATTCCATGACAGCAGCAGCAGGCTGTTACCTTCTTAGTACACTAGCCACCAGAGGGGAATGCAGCATAATACATTTTATGACCATCTACATTTACTTACAGTCTTTGATTGGACTGTATGGCTCTCCCAAAATGGAGAATTTTTCAGAGCATGTGGAACTCTGTTTTTATTACATTTTGATCACCCGATTTCTTTCGCCCTGAAGCTTCTCATCTTGGATCTCTCCCGTTAGCAACAATCCTGGCACAGAATATTCAGTAAATCAGGCTGTTCTCGAGAACTAATCATGCAGAGCAGAACTGGGAGGCAAAGCATATTGGGTAAGGAGATGCAAATTGCCAGCTAAGCAGTTATTGGAGTCAAGTGCCAACAACATGGTGTTTACACGGGTAAACCCAGCTGAACTCCATGCAACTCACAAAGGAAACAATACCCAGTGATTTCACTTGCAATACCCTCCCTGTGAACCACAAATTCAGGGTCTTGCATGAGGGATCCTTAGCAGTAAGATGAGCACATGCCCCAGAATTCTACTCATTGCAGTATCTGAGCACCTTCCAGAAGTGCATTAAACAAGAATGGTGGGCATGAAATCCAAGGTGACTATTAGCACATTTTAGGCATCCTCTGTCCTGTGCCACTCATTTCAACCATTGGCTCATAGAAGGAGGGATTCAGTTCAGCACTTCGGATCTGGGATGACCACATGATAATGACAATCTCGAACTTCAAGGGCTCCAATAGAAGCAATGATTGGCTCTCTGGAAATGGCTGGGGAGCACAAGAAAAATTCAAGCAAGGGGCTGCCGGTTGCATCTCTCACTGTGGTGAAATATTACTAGCTACATTTTCAAATGCCTAGCTTGGGCTGGCAAAATTTGCACCCACATCCATCCTGTCCACCCCCCTGCAGTTGCAGGTGGAAACAGGTTTTCCAATTTTCCAATGCATAGACTGGGAAAATGCACTTGCCAGTGAGAACTTAGGTGCACAGTTACCCAATTCGTGCGCAGTGAGGCACAGCAGGTGCCCGCCTTTCAAAATGTAGCCATGAGGGCAGATTTTCATAAGAGGTATTTACAGATATAAGTAGTGCAATGGCCTCAGGGGGTGATTTTGTCATGTCTGACACTGCTGGGTTCTTTAGCCCTGTTACTGTGATCCACTCAAAGACTGTTCTTTTACTTCATACAGTGTCTGTTATAAAGCTGTCTCAGATACAAGGCTGTTTGCTGCACTCTCTCAGCTCAAGGTCTCCAATCATGTCGGGATAACAGAGTCAGAGTCTCAAAGCAGAGACCACCAGACATGGGTGGCGGGTATAATAGGCCAGGAAAGGCAGAGCCTCCCCTGGCGCAGCCGCCCCCTGAGGGACTCCTGGGCCGCGGTGGCCCCTCCCTTTCCCTGAGGCCCCCCCACCCACTGCCTGCTGCCAGTGCCGACCTGCACTCCATCTCCCACTCCAGTCCCTGCTGCTCGCCGGGTTGCTTCTCCTCGGGGGCAGGGGAGTGAGGAGGGACGCTGCGAGCAAGCGGCGGGCACGGAGGTCTGGCAGAGGAGTGAGGCAGCTCAGCCGGGCACTGGGGCTGCCGGCTCTGCCCGGCTCTCAAGCCAGGGGGGGCGGAGCGGCCCGGCTTGACGCTCAGGCGGGAGCGGCTTGGCCCGGCACTTGGGGGATGGCTCCACTCAGGCCGGTGTTGGGGCTGGCCTGGCCCCGGGGGGGCGGGGGGGGGGAGCGGAGCGGCCCAGCAATGGGGCTGGGGGAGAGCTGACCCGAGGGGGCAAACTGGGACTTATTTGGTCATTGGGGGGGGGCTCAGGGCTTCTCCTGTGGGAGGGGGGAGTTCTGGGCTCTGGCGTCTGGGGGGGCAGGGCCGGTGGGCAGAAGGGGCGGGGCCAGCAGGCTAGCCTCTCCAAAATGGAGGTTTACCCGCCGCCCATGCCACCAGATCATCTAATCAGACCTCCTATATATCACAGGCCACCAAATACCACCCAGCCACCTCCACACAAAGTCAACAACCAGACTTAGACCAGTGTTACAGTCCCGAGGACACTAAACTACTGCACGTCACAGGCAGAGATCAGGAGGGACAGAGGTGCACCAGTGCTCAAGGCCAATGCAATGGCAGGAAATGGACGGAGGTATCAAGTGATCGTAGCAAGTGACCCCGCACCCCATGCTACAGAGGGAGATGAAACCCCCCCCCCGGGTCATTGCCAACCTGACCGGGGTGGGGGGATTCCTTCCTCATCCCATATATGGCAATCAGTTAGACCCAGAGCAATGAGCAAAACCCGCCAGCCATGCCCTTGAGAAAGAGAATTCCCAGTACCCAACCGTGTCTGTGGAGCACTAGCAGGAGCTGGCGTTCCTCCTTGTTTCCAGCTGCTAAATTGCCTTACAGACAATTAAAATACATCACATACCTTCCTAATGTGACTAGTCTGTGTCAGCCAGTGGTACAGTTGCCGGAAGGACATTATGTGATGGCATGGTGGGCTGGGGCGTCACGAGGTGCTCTGCATGATCATGAATGGGAAGGGAGGTGTCCAGGAAACACTCTCTGTCCTAAGGTGTGATCCCCATTTGAGAACTCCACAGGGATTATTACACCCCCACTCAAATCCTTGTTTACCTAGAAACAAGGGGAGGCAATGTGGCCTAGTGGATAGAGCACTAGGTTGGGACTCAGAAGACCTACATTCTATTCCTAGTTCTGCTGCGGCCCAGCTGGGTGATCTCAGGCAAGTCATTTCACCTCCCTGGGCCTCTACATCCCCATCTGTACGACGGGGATAACAATACTGACGCCCTTGATCAAGCGCTTTGCGATCTCCTGGTGAAAAGCGCCATACTGACCAACATATTCCAATTGGTCGGGGGCACATGCCACCACCTCCCCGACGCGTCTCTGCTGGATGTGCACGGCAGCCGCAATCCCAGCCTAGAGCAGCACAGCCACAGAGATGCCTGGCACCACTGTGGAGTCCGTCAACATCCTCTTCCCCCACTCCAAGGGCTGCCCCCACTAGGGGCAGGACTAGCACACCGGCCACCTGTGTGCGCCAATGCACAGAGCAGATCAATCCCTCCCAGTCCAAAGCAAGCGAGACCTGAGAAAGGGATTGGAGTGGCTGGGGCCGAGCAGGAGAGGGAGGATTTCTCTTACAGGAGATGTTATTAAATTGGGAGTCAGGAGGGTTTTGTTCGTCAACGCGGGTCTCTGTGATGTGCCGGGATTTTGGTCAAACGCGCTATAGAAGAGCTATTAATTATCATTAGCGCCTTATGGGGAAAGGGTCTTTTGGCCAGAGATCAGCGGCTATTACAAGTCCATTGTCAAGCTAGGAAAACATCAGCTGATTGCATTAAATGAGAGAGTCAAATTCCACTGAGCTTCATTGAAACTGCCCGAGCAGGCTGCAGAGGGCGAATTCCAGTTCTATCGGGTTCCACAGTAACTCCACCTACCGACTCGCCCCAGCAGGATCTCAAGTTACAAGCATTACTTCATCGGATCACATTCTAACTGGATGATCTTACCCCCCAGGGCACAGGGCAGGCTGCTTGTGCAAGCAGCTGCCGCATACAAATTAACCCTTTCGTGAGCATCATGTGTGCCACGGAGCCCTGGCACAAAGCCCAGACATGTCACTGGGTGGATGGCCAGGGAATTATAGTCCCTCTGATTGGCTAGAAAGTTGGACTGGACAAACAGAGTCCCTGAGTGAAGCCTTTAGAAGGTGGATTCTATGAACGCTAGGGAGGTGTTTCCCCCACGTTCAATTCCTAATGTGGGATCGAATCATAGAAATTGTAGGGCTGGACGGGACCTTGAGAGGTCACCTATCTAAGCTCCTGCGCTGAGGCAGGACCATGTAACCCTAGATCATCCATGACTGGTGTTAAAAACTCCTAATGAGGGGGATTCCACATCCATCTTTGGAAACCTAGTCCCAAGCTTAACTACCCTTAGAGTTAGAAAGTTTCTCCTAATATCTAACCTAAATCTCCCATGCTGCAAATTAAGCCCATTACTTCTTGTCCTTCCTTTAATGGCTATAGAGAGCAATTGATCACTGTACTTTTTGTAACACCCCCTAATATATTTGAAGATTGTCCTCGGGTCCCCCCTCAAGCTTGACTAAACATGCCCCGTTTCTTTAACCTCTCCTCCCAGGTCAGGTTTTCTAAACCGTCTAGCATTTTTGTTACTCTCCTCTGGACTTTCTCCAATTTGTCCACATCTTTCCCAAAGTGCGGCACCCCGAATTGGATGCAGTGCCCCAGTTGAGCCCTCCCCACTGCCACCTAGAGTGGGGCAGTTCTCTCTCGTGTCATACACACAACACTCGGGTAAATCCACCCCAGAAAGAGATTTGCTTGTTATAGTACGTGATCAACGTTACGTCAGCAGGCACATGCCGGGCTTGGGGTTGTGCACTGAGCGCCAAAGGACACTGCACAACAACCACTGTGGTCCATGCAGGGTGGGCTTTGAGAAGGGAAATGCTGCCGGGAGGCGAGCGTGCTGGAGCATGAGTGGCCCTGGCCTGAGCCGGCTGCTATCCCATCAGTCTGGGAATGGATGTCGAACTGTTCACAAGTATTTATTCTCTTTAACCAAAGGCTGTGTCAAGACGACGACCTGCAGCAGTCACGTGTGTCTGAAGGGGAGGCAGCAAATAGACTCTCTGAATCTTTGCTACTGTCTTAGCTTGTAATATCCTCACTGCAGTCAGAAAGGTAAAACACCAACGGCCCGACACCAGTATCAGGTCCCACCCAGAAGCAATCTATGGAACTCCAGGCTTATTTGGAAGAGTAGGCAGGGATCGGAGTGGAATCCCAGGTACTGGGAACCACAGATGAGTATCCACTAGGCCTAGGGTCACCCCCTATGTGTCAAGGAGCTGAAGAATAACGATACGAAAAAGACAGGGCAAAGTTTATTTCTCAGGGACAGCGCCCTACAATGGCACATCATCATATGCCCGGTGTACCATCACTGCTTGGGAATATACTTTGTTTGTCCGATAGTGTCATGGGACATAAGGCACCAAACCAGGAATGTCTCTTGAAATACAGGATGGGTGGCCATCCCAATTAAGCTGGGGGTGCCCAATATTTGTGGCGACGAGGTCCTCATTGGCCACTTGGCAGGGTGTCACAGCCACGTTGAACATACAGCTACGTGGTCATCAGTGTTTCTAACAAAGATAAATACACCTGGTGCTAAGATTTGCCTGGACCTACAGAACCTGCTAGTCATTTGAATTCACCAGATATAAACCCCTGCAGCTGATCAGCTTTGTGCACGATTTGCCGTTTTTTTTGGGCACCCTGCCATCGGGCTGAAGGTCCCTAGATGGCTCTATCTCCTCCCACAGTCTTATTCCAATAGCAATACCAGGTGGGAACCTCTGGGCTGAAGGAAGAGAGAATAACCCAGGCCCGGTGGGAGCTGGCAGAGTGGAGAGCTTAATGGCCAGGTCTTGTGCACCGAGTGCTGGCTCTGCCTGCCGCGAATGATGGACTTGGCAGCTTTTGGACAACTGTGCCAAGAAACAAATTGTGCTCAGGCTCAAGTCGGGGGAGTCAGGTGGTGGAGGATAAAGAGAGTGAAAATTGATGAGGCCAAGAAAGAGTTAAATCCCTTCCAAAAGAGAGAGCCTGACCCACTCGCTCTTGTCCTCCTACAGAGTGAATCAGCTTCTCCACGTAGGTTTGGGGGTGAAGAACGAACCTGAAGCAAAGGGTGGAGGAGAGAGAGAGAGGAGGGTATATGAGAAAGATTGAGTGTGCAAGAGGACAAAAAGAAGGGAACACAGGAGAGACAGACAGAGGGGGGGAGGGCAAGAGACACTGCTGCATTCTCTCCTCTGCCTATGTGAGAGGCAGATAGAGGGGCGCAAAAAAAAAAAAAAGAGAGAGAGAGAGAGAGAGCGCCCAAGGAAACATGTGAGAAAGGAGGAGACCAACCAAGGGAGCATGTGTGAAAGTCACAGCGAGAGAAGGGGCCTCTTTGATTCCGTGTGCCTCATACCAGACACTGTCTAGACTGCAGCAATTATTGTCAGCTCAGAACACCCAGGCATTGCCATTGCAGCTGAAAGGGAGCTTAACAAAGAGAGAAAAAAACGGAAGAAAAAATACCCTGCCAGCAGAGAGCTAGTCTCCTTCCAGCGCCAGGGTCTCTCTCAGCCGCCCTCTGCCTCCCCCAACCCTCCAGGCAAATACCAGCACAACTTACCCCGTGGAGCGGGCAAGCAAAATATGCAGTAGAGCATACGCAGAAGAGCTTGCAGCCCAGCCAAGGTGATCGTTGGGCTGGGCTGAAAAGTGTGTGGGGGGGGGGCAGCGGGAGAGGCTGTCCAGGAGTGTGGGATAAAGCCCCATTTGCCAGGGTAGTGTTCAGCCACTTCCCTGTAGTTCCCCCTGGCCAGCCCCAGAGGCGGGTGAACCAGTTGGAGCAGTGGCGACACTGGGGGATAAGGGCGGAGGTGTGCAGAGGCGGTGGAGAAGGGGACTCTCCAAAGAACGGCTGATGCCGATGTGCCGTGTTTGGCACAGGGCAGGGCGAAAGCAGAGGAGACTCGGAACCATGGCCACCTGAGAACAAGGGCCAGGTCAGCTTCTTCCCAGCAACAATCCCGCTGGTCTGGCCAAACTCAGCCCTGGTGTTCTTATGGCAACCTGGAGGCTCCACACAACCCAGCAGGGAGAAAAAGACCAGCGACACTGGGCACTGCAGTGGTCTTTCGTCGGAGGGCCTCACAGCACTCTTGGCAGACAGGTAGTAGGTAGCTTTAACCCCTTTTTACAGATGGGAAAACTGAGGCCACATAAGGAATAAGTGACAGAGTCAGGAAGAGACACAATCCAGGGTATATGGTGCCCGGTCCTCTGCCCCTATAACTAGACACTGTAACAGACTCTTTCCCCTGCATACCAGGTACCCTGTCCCTAGTCGCAGCACCACTGTCAGCCCCAGGCAAGATCTAGGATTTCATACTGAGGGACACAGCTAGTCAGCCCCACAACCTCTCTCCCCTCCTTGACCCAGAGGTCAAGTTTCCCCTGTGTGCAGCCTCCTTCCCCGGCAGCCTCCTTCCCCGGCAGCCTCCTTTTTGAGCTCTGGATGGAAGGGGCCATCCTGTCTGTAAAATACCAGCCACCCAGAGAAGGGAAGGAATAAGACTGCCCAAGGGAAGCCGTGAGGAGAGGGCAAAAGGGGCAAGGATAAAGGGAAAAGGGGAGAGAGTTGTTAAGAAAGAAGAGAATGAGGAAAAGAGAGTAGGAGATGACAGACCCCATCCCCTCACTCCTCCTTACCTCTCCTCCCTGCTCCCTTCCAACCTCCATCCAACCTCCCCTTTCTCTTCTCTGTCCTCCTTTCCACCCTTAGTTTGTCTCAGAAGAGTTTTCAGACCTTCCCCTTTCAGGGCTTCTGCCCCGAGGGCCTTTCCCCGTCTCTGCTCTCCATAGGTCTGGAATGTGCCAGGCCCGAGGGAGGGATTTAAAGCAAAGAGCAGGCTGAGAGTCACAGGAATGCCACCCCTCTATCAGAAATGGCCATAGAACTCCCAGTCTAGCTGTCCTGGTGGGAACCAAGTGCCAGTTCCTCGTAGAGGAAGATTTTTGCAGTGCAGTCCTTACTGCACTGATGTCACCATGGGGGCTTCCCACTGGAGTCTGACTGCCCGTAGACACAAGAGACCCAGATGGATGCAAAACATGATCGCTACCACTGGCTCTGCAAGCAGCTACCAGTAGCTTCAGTAATTCTGTGAAGCGCAGCGGGGCAGAGAATATGACAAAGGAGCAGAAAGGGGCCTCCCCAAACATGATGTAGAAACATTGGGGGACCATCAGGCAGGTGCCCTACAAGTTGAAGCAATTGGTGCAACAGAGGGAGGGGCCATCCCGGAAGGTGGACCCTTTTCTATGACCTTGAAACAGGCTTGCTCGTCCCTTAAAAATTCAGATCCCAGCGACTCATGATGAGCAGTTGGGAAATGAAGCAGAGACCGCTGAGATAAGGGGAGGAGACTGAACAGGATGAAATGGCTCTGAGCGTCACATAGGGACAGGGTATCATCAGCTCCCTAGTGCAGTCCTAAAAGGGAATTCGTCTTCCCCTCCGAGCAGCTGGGCTGGTTACCAAAAAGTGAACTCACTCTGATAAGAGAATCTGAGACTTGCTGAGAAGGGGAGACACCGGACAGCTGCGGGACACTGTCTAGTGGAGATGTCGCTGTCCTGGTCTGAATTTCCTAGTGTTCTCTGCTGGAGGTAAAGCAGCTACAGGAGGCTCTGGTACCCAATGGAAACTCTCCCCTGCCTACTTGCTGAATCTGCCCACAGGAGAGGGATACAGCCACGCTGCCACCCAACCACTCATATCGTAAAGCAGGAAGTGGCCAAACTGGGGTCAGGCCTGCCCAGATTCAGCCTCCTTTCACTCTACAGGGCCTATGTGAGCCGGCCCTCAGGGGCTTCTCCCCCACCCCCTGCTGTTCAGTAACGGGCCCCCCTCCATTGATGACCCCCCGCCCCGGTGCTCTTCCTCTTGCTCCTTCTTTATCCTCTTCGCACTGATCATTTTGGGGACATTTTAAAGAGCTGGTGTCACTCACTGCGCTCCAGTGAGGTGAAAGTGACACAGACTCCAATATGGGCCCTGATTACAGCGGGAAGAAATCGTTTGTTCCAAACATGTTTTCCTATGAAAATTGGCTTTTGGATCAAAATGGAAATGTCCATTTTTGACCAAAAGAATTCTGGGTTTCTGTCAAAAAAGTGTTTGTTTCCCCCCGCCCCAGAATGAAAATATTTCAGACACACAATAGATTCCCCTCCTCCATTTCCAGCAAAACTTTTCATGGGAACAAAACCCCATTTCCAGACCAGCTCTGTCCGTGGTCAATGTAACGCTCGCTTGGGCAGAGGGGCACACCTGTGGAGGGCATTTTTCCTGAGAACTGCGCAAACATGGGAATATTGCTTTGGAACAAATGAACTGCTGTGATGGGCCAGACCAGTGTCCCCATCAAATCCAGTATCCTGGCTCTGATCGCAACCAATACAGAGGAAAGTGCAAAACAACCCATAATGGATTTTGAAGAATAATCTGCCCAACGAGGAAATATCTCCTTAATCCTAGGGAGTTTGTGGCTGGTTTATGCCCTTAAACTGGAAAGTTTATGGCCTGGGTAAATTTTTGTCTTGGTAAGCTTAACTTCCTTCACTGTTGGAGATAATACTGGTTTCTAGCCCAGAGACCCAAGGTGTAACTCAATGGGGTGGGGGGGAGCCCTCATCTTGAGACACTCCCAAAAACGTCTCCAGATTAGCCACACATTGCTCCTTACTGCAGGCTGCTCTCCACCTAAACCTGCATCTTACTCACTGACTCAACAGATCGCTTTCATAGAATCATGGGACTGGAAGGGAGCTCGAGAGGTCATCTAGTCCAGTCCCCTGCACTCGAGGCAGGACTAAGTATTATCTAGACCATCCCTGACAGGTGTTTGTCTAACCTGCTCTTAAAAATCTCCAATGATGAAGATTCCACAACCTCCCAAAATCTGACTCTGCTGGGACTTGAACCCCCAACCTTTGAATGGCCTCATCTGTCATCAATCTATAAGTCCAATGCGCTCTCCATTGCGCCACAGAGCCTGTTGGAGTCTGCTGAGCTCTGCAATGTAAAACCCGGAAGTGCCGGGATTCCCATTCCCAGCAGCCCTGGAGCACTTGGACAATGGCAACCTACTGCCGGCTTAACCTCTTGAGGGATTTCCCTCATATACTTCGAGTACCTTAGCCAGATTTCCATCTCATGGGCGCTCGGGTTAGATCACAGCTGAAACAGTGACCTGACTTTCCCCAGAACGACTCCAGACTCCTAGCGTAAATGACTCCGGGGTCACCTCTTGGTCATTCAGGTGCAAAGTGATCAAGACAACAAGCAGGGAGGTGGGGAGGAACGCAGAGGCAGCCTGCAACACAAGTGGCTGCTTGGGGGCCCCAACACAGACGCAGCAACTTATGGGGCAGCTCAGTGGGACCAGAGAGAATGAGTCAGTTCCCAGCCCAATTTCAGGTCAGGTCTGGAAGAACAGCTCAGGAAACCTTAGTGAATATGGGGTTTTCTGATGAAGGGAAGAGATGTTTGAGGAGAGCCAGGGCTTGTAGCATTTGAATCTGATGTTACAAGTTTGATGGACAATGAACTGGCAGGTGCTTGTGGCTTTCTAAATTTAGGGCCTGACTGAAGCCCACTGAAGTCAACAGGAATCTTTACATTCCCTTCGCTGGGCTTTGCATCAGGCTCTACATACCCAGATGTGAATCTCTGGGGCGGGCAAATCCATCAGCTGTTTAGTACAGCTAGTAACTCATCTCTCAGGGGCTCATGGGTCAGGCAAACGTGAAGTCGTGGTCCCCTAGCGAAACGCCCTACAAGCCTGCAGCCTCCACGATGGTTCTCCACGCATCATGAGAATTTCAGGCTAGAAGACTTTACATCTAGAACTGAATACAGCTGCCTTTCTACCCTGGCCGGTGGGAATGGAAGGTTCCTTACAAAGATGCAATGGTAGCACTTCTGCCACCCTTCTTCCTTCTAGTCAGTACAAAAACTCCCTACTTCCACCCCCGTGCGATATCCATTCTGTTGCACCACGTCCTTTCCCTGAGGACATAAGCACAGGCTTTCAGGGCACATTTGGGAGTGGGCTGGTGGCATGCGATGCACAGGACTGGAATAGCATGAGATCACATGTGGCGTAAAGGGACCTTCCAAGTCCCAAAAGGGAGAGGGGAAGAGGCTCTGCTTTAGCCCAATTATCAGCAGGTGTTTTGCATGAAATGGGGCCTGGGCCTCCAAACACAGGTCCCATTGGCTTTCAGAAAGCAGCTACTCCCTGGGAAAGGCTTTCCCAAGTGAGAGGGATACAAAAGACATGTGCTTTCAGGGTTCAGAGCCAGCTTCTTGTTGGTGGAGGCATGCCCTGCCCCGTCCCAGCTCCTCTCCAAGGTCGGTCTGGAGGGAAGGTATAACATGCTGGGGATAGAGAACCTACTGAAGTCTCTCTTGGTCCATCAGGGAATCTGTGTCCCAGTCCCATCCAGAGCCGGAGAGCAGCGATTCTCCCACTGCACGAAGGGGACCACGGGATCTGCTGGGGCACTCGCTGCTCTCTGCCCACCATCAGGGAGTCAAGCGTTCGCCAGGCCGGGGAAGCACCCCTGGTTAGCAGGGCAGGGCAGGCAGCTCTGGCATGTGTCTTCAGCAGAACTGCACCTACCATGCACAGATCTCTCCTTCCAAAGGTGCCTCCTCGCCTTCCCCGAAGCTTCTTCAACCCCAACAACTTGTTTGCCAGTCCTCCAGCTACCCCCCTCCCCCGCTTCTTCCTGGGTTAAAAATAATCAAGTTTCTGGGAAGCAGTAACTCCTGCCGAGCCTCCCTCCCTGCATTTCAGAGCCCCTGAGAATAGCGCTCTGCAGTTCTCAACCCCAGCCCCTCCTCTCTCCTCCCCCCCCCCCCCCCCCCCATCCGCCCAATATGCCAGGGCTCTGTTTGCCAGCTCAGCTGGAAAGGAATTTAACCACTTCAGGGCCAGGAGAGAGGGAAAGCAAAGACGAGGGAGCGAAGTAACTTCCCCTGCCCGCCCGCCCCCACCCCCCAATTCCTAACATCAAAAAGTCTCTTGTCTCTCTTCCAGCAGAGACTCTAGCTGCCTGTAGGGCCGAGAGTGGAGACACAGCCATATGGATTCCATAGGCTCGCCTGCCTATGGCGGGGTGCATGAATTCTTCCTCCCCGGAAGTGTCCCCTCTGCCCTGGTGTTGGGCTGTGTCTCCATCTGTACCACCCAGCAAATACAGAAACCCTACAGAGCCACAAAAGCATCCATGCACCTCCATTAGGAAGCAGGGGAAAGAAACCTAGAGCACCAGGCAGTCACCTCGGTTGAGGAGATTTCAAATCACCTTGGCAGAGGCTGGGAGGTCGTGGAGAGCAGAGTTCCCTAGCTATGACCCAGTTGTCATCAGGGCCCTGCAGATTCTTGTCTGGTGGCTGCACCAGGATCTCTCTCTATATTTTTAATACCAGGCTGTGGGGGACCAGGCTGTTGGGCAAACATGAGGGTCACTCCCTTACAAAGAAGGCAGTAGCTTTAAAAAGGCTGGAGAACCACTGGCTCAGAGAACATGGCTAAAACCTACTGCAGTGCGGTGCTGGCAGGAGACAGCACAGGAATGCCTTCGGAGTTGCTGGCAAATTAGCAGTCTCCTCAAGTACAGTGGGTAAGATGCAACGAACACATAGAATGTCAAGGCTGGGTAAAACCACCAGGGGACATGGGAGGGGAATGCCTCTCCCCCTCATTCCCAGTCATTGGGCCCAACTGTCTACCCAAGCAGGTAGTTATTGGAGCACCTGAGCACCTCACTACTGGATTTATCCTCACAACAGCCCTGTGAGATAGTGACGTATCTCCCCAGTTTAAAGCCGGGGCCTGAGGCAAAGAGTAGATTAAAGTGACTTGACTGAGGTCACCAAGATGATCTGTGGCAGAGCCAGGAACTGAACCCAAATCAGCATTCCAGTTCAGTGCCTTAACCACTAGCCCATCCTTGCGCCAAGCTTTGGCAAAACTCGCACTGAAACTGATGGCAGTTTTGCCCAAGAAAGGACTGCGGGGATCAGGCTCATTATGTCCAGCCTGCAGCACCCGCGGGACAATTTTATCATGCTGTGATGTCCTTTGCATTTCACTTCTTTGCATCCCAACCTACAGGTTTAGATTGAGTTGACCTTATTGCCATCATGACAACTTGCCAACATACACTAGGCAGACACGGGAGTATGTGGTGACCATATTTGTACACTGGCCAGGGAACTGGGGGAGCAGTTTTTAGTGCAAACTGCAAATTTCTCTCTCTCAAAGCCAAAGAGGCAGTAAAGTGGAGTATGGAAGATGAAAAGGCACAAAGCAGATGTCCACAGGGACATAGGAGTGGTCCTTCCAGGAGAGTATTCTAGAGCACCGTAGGAGGTCAAGAATACTCTCCTGGAAGGACCACTCTTAAGTAGCAAGTTGGTGGGTATGCAACACTGGGCTAGAAGTTGTGTGAGATCACATAGAACACTGCTTCACACTCAACCTGTGGAACTCACCGCTACAGGAGGCCCTAAAGACAAATGCTGTGTCTGGATAATGTCATGACTACAAACAACAGCTGTAGCTATGCAACTACGGTAACAACAATAACGTTCATGCTTTAGGAAGTAAACGGATCTAGAGAGACAGATCAGGAAGGGACCTGAAGTCTGCGGCGGTCTCTCACCTTCAAATCCCTCCTTAAAGGGCAGTTCTGCTCTGGAAAATGGCATCATGGTGCTCAGGGTTTTCTCTCTTTACAGGACTCAAGAGCAACTCAGCTACAAACTCAACCTGGGATTTTTGACTCAGTCTGGGCTCTTCTCCCCTCTGACAATCTCACCAGGTTCTGCAGTCCAAATTTGGCCCTCAGTGACACCTCTGCAACCTCACCATCTTCAGATGATGCACCCAGTGACATCTGTGCAACCCCATTGCCTCACATGGGTTTGCACAGGTGCAAGTGGATGGGAATTGAGCAAATGATCCTGTTGATGATTCACCTGAAAGAACAGACTCCAGCATGCTCCCTCTGAAATCTTATCTGCACAAGGAAACTTACCA
This sequence comes from Terrapene triunguis, assembly GCF_002925995.2. NCBI lineage: Eukaryota > Metazoa > Chordata > Testudines > Emydidae > Terrapene > Terrapene triunguis. Next base: position 7,263,919 of record NW_020664589.1, on the reverse strand, counting down.
GTTGCTGACAATGGGTGTCAGCTGTGGGAGCAGCTGAACATGACATAGACAAAGGCAAAGCATGCTCAGCACTGTTTCAGCAAGTGTGTCAGCTTCTGAAATGGGGCAGAATGCAGTTTGACTTGTGCTGGCTGGAGCGTCTGTTCTGGATAAAGTGTGCATCGATGACAGTGTGAAAGCAAGGGTGGGGAGATCAGTGGTTCGATCTGGTGCGGCAAATGTACTGTAGGGGTTGATAGTATGTGATTTATTATTTGTATTGCTGTAGCATGTAGAAGCTACATTCATGGCCCAGGACCTCTCTGCCCTAGGTGAAGTGTACAACACAGAAGAAAAGACCGTCCCTGCCCAAAAGAGCTCGCAGTCTAAGGATAAAACAAGAGACAACAGATGTCTACAGACCCATGGGGGAGTGCAAGGAAACAATGAGACAATTCCTAATACCAAGCGACTTTCCAAACACCTAGGCTGCTAGGTGGGAGCTCCACCCAACCCAGTTATCACCTATTATTATTTAACATTTATTCTGCACTAATGTCTAGAAGCCAGGAAGGCCAGGGCCCTATTGTGCTTGGTGCTGTACAAGTACACTGTAAAGGACAGACCCTGACAGTGTTGTATCTCACCCCCTGTAGTCTTCCCACTCTCATCTCCAGCCCTTCTTCCTTGCAGGTGCCCAATGTCTGAATCCCCCTTCCCTGACCCAGTCTGCCAAGTCTCCCTCTTCAAATTTCTCCTTCCAAGATGCCTGCATCCCCCCATGCTCCCACAGCAGAGAACAAACCAGAGCATTGCAAATAAAGCCATCCTACCAAAAATTATTGCCTGAACATGCTCCACGTGAAACTTCCCCGCTGAATTCCTTTGCTTCTAATTTCATCTTATTCCCTGCCCGGCGTCTAAGAAGAAGGATGGTCTGGTGGTTAACGCACTGGACTGGGACTCAGGAGAGCTGGGTTCAGTTTCTGCCTCTGCTGCTGGCTTCCCGTATGACCTGAGGCCAGTCACTCAGGTCCTGATCTGAAGTGAACAGAATGACTCCAGTAGGCTTTGGAACAAGCCCTTGGTCTGTCTATGCTGCAGTTTCCCCATCTGTAAAATGGGGATGAACCGTCCCTACCACACAAGAGTGTTGGGGATAAATGTACTAGTGTGCGTGAGCTGCTCAGGTACTAAGGCGATGGGAGGCCATGTGAGAACCTAGACAATTGGTATCTCACCTATTGGCAATGTAACCTGTTCAGGGCATGGCCCTTGTGTTCACTCCTACTTACAAAGCACCTACCACACTACAAACACCATCATAAGGCATCTAGTTTAAAGCACCCCTAAAAGGAGAGGGGATGAATACAGGGAGATCCACAGGTGCACAAACAAGTGCTCTTTAAAGCAAATGTCTTACTGGAAAGCATTTGCTCTGCGATCCCAAGTTTCCAAGGGACTCATGAATCTCTCCTAAAGCTTAATCATCAGGCCTTTGATTACTAAAGCAAAAACCTCGCACCCGAAGCTGCCTGACAGCCGAGAGAGGCATTGGGAAATGCTAGGCAATGGGATGAGACATGACTGCCATGGGAGACGGATGTGACTAAAGGATGATGCCGATGCCATGGGCCGATGCCACAATGAACCCGACTCTGCTTTTGGCAGTGACAGGGGCAGGGGTTGTGAAATCTAGAGACCTGGAACTTCATGGGAACTCAGTGTTCATTCAGTGGAGTTCACCCTGACTGTAAAGGCTCTAGGACTGTATATGAAACATGGTTCAGACAGTGGTGGGTCTGCCAGTGGAAGGCATCTGGCAATTTGCCACACTCAGCCAAACTATAATCATTGTCACATCCACTTCCCTCCGTCCTGATTCTACACGCCACTCACATCTGCCACCTTCACAGGTGGGGGCAGCTTCACACTGCAAAAGTCACATGCCAGAAGGGGAACCCACCGTCCCAGGAAGACCTCACTGAACAGTCAAGCAGCCACAGCAGAGGAGAGAGAGGCACTTTCAAACGTGTCCATAATTAATGAGCACACAGGTAGCTTAGGAGGGTGAAAGAGCCTTGGCTAAAACTGGGACCGAGAATCACCTGTGCGTGGAACGTGCACGGCCCAGAACGGGTGTGCGGGTTTGTGCGTACAAAAGGAGCCACACCGGTTTCTTATACACCAACCTAAGCAACCAAAGACATGCAATCAGATGATTTGAGCGCGACCACACTAAACATCGGGTGAACATTAGGTATTAACATCACAAGGCAGCTACGGCCAGTCACATTTTCATTTCAAAACCTAGAATATTGTAGCATCATTTTGGACCAATTAACTCCCAGTTAAGAGTCTGTCATCACTATCCATGTTAGGGTTTCAGTGGTATTGGGGTCCTGTTTCATGGACCACAAGTGGGTAATAATGAGGATGATTCCGTGTTTCTAAAACTAAACTGGCTCTTTGCTAAGAGAACTATTTACAGAAATGCTGTAACTGTAGCTAGCATTCCAGCCATGGGCACACAGACTGACTCCCTGGTGCCTCCTCCAAACTCTTCCCTCCTGTAGCTTGTGCTCCTCCTGCCAAGTTCCATGCAAGTTGTTACTGAGCCCATCACTGAAGTATCTGACCATTTACCAGGCTAACAGAGGAGCACTCTGAGGTTCCTAACAGGCTTCTCTAGATACCTGGTGTTAAGAGCTGGTTGATTTTTTTTTCTTATTATTCTAAACTCCCCCGCCCTTTTTTCTTTTTTAAGATAACATTTTTCCATGCAAAAGCTGGTATTTTTCCGATTTTTCAACAGAAAACAAACAAAACCAAAAATCTTTAAAAAAAATAAAATAAAATTTTCTTCCCCCCAGCCCCCGGGTTTTGGTTATTTCCTCCTTCCTTTCCCTTTGTTCCTGCTCTGTGCCCACTTTTTCCAGTGGCAAAACAGAAAAAAAGTTTAAAAGAGGGGGAGGGGAAAACAGGAAGAAATAAAAACAAAACTAAATACCTACCAAACCTAAATTGCCATCCAAAAATCAGAAAATTTTCAAGTTTTTCCACAAAACACGTAACTTTTCAAAACAGCTGCACTGGTTTTGTCTAGACAGGTGTGTGGGTTCGTGCAGGTTCCTGCAGCCTTATGCTGCAGCTTCCTCCCCGTTTCTGAGCTCTCTCCCCACCCAGGGTTCAATTCCCATTTTCCACGTGTCCCACGGCTACTGTAGCAGGCACGGACTTGTGTTTCCCTCACCTCTGCAGGACTGGGATGCAGGCCCGCCAGCACAGCATTTTTCTATAGCACAGCAGAGGCCCCACCAAAGCTGCTCCGGAAATAGAACCAACTCAGCGGAAGGAATACATGCTCTGTGGAGAGACCCAAACCTACAAGGAAACTCAGAGCCTCTCTATTAAATGGAGAGGCTCAGGGAACACACTGCCAGTGACACTAAAAGGCAAAATGCATTAGCAACATGGTAGATCCTCAGTTGATGTAAACTGGCGTAGCTTCATTGATTTCAGTGGTACTATACCAATCTACACTAGCTTAGGATCTGGCCTTGATAGACCTATGTAAATGCAGGGTCACAACCAATCACTTAAATGACAAAACAAATGTAGCCCTCTTTACTCCTGTCAGCCCTGCAGTGCTAACCCAGCTCAAGGAGAGGGAGCTGGATTCTTCTCCACCTTGCGCATCACCGACAGATTTGTTTACTAAGTTCCATTCAATTACGGCATCATTACAAGCAATGGAGGTTGCATTAGCGTCGCTAAAGGGCACCATTTGGTTTGCACAAGTGGTACTTACGGTCCCAAAGGGGGCACGTCTGGACAGGAGGATGGTAATAGCCATCAGCCGACCCTTGCTGGGCACCATCAGGGCAACTTGCAAATGAGCCTAGGCTACAGCTGTTATCTCAGCCCAGCAAGTGCCACTGCTCAGCGAACTTCCCCATAGCGTGCTTGGCAGCATTAGAATATATGCAGCCCGAATGCCTGCAGCCCAGGCACCACTGATCCCAAGGTACAGCTCCTCCTCCTCCTCCACCTCTGCACCTTGTTTCCGGCCTCTTAACCGAGCCCAGAGAATCCAAAGCTGGATGCTCAACCTAGGGGGACCAGACAGCAAGCGTGAAAAATCAGGACGGGGGTGGGGGTAATAGGTACCTATATAAGACAAAGGTCTGAATATCGTCACTGTGCCTATAAAATCGGGACATTTGGTCATGCTAGCTCCACCTGTCCAGGAGAAACTACACAGCTAGGCACTCATCAGTGTGGTGATGAGCGTGGGATGGAGACTGAGCTCAGAGACCCAGATACAGACAGAACATAACTTCCCAAGTGCTTTAGAACATTCACCAAACAGAATTTTCTTTCAATAGCAAATGCACCAGTGTTACACTTAATATATTCCTTGCCCTTTCTCTGCTCCTTCCCCTTTGCTCTTCCCCGGAGGCCTTTACGAGGGCAAAGCAACGTTCTGCCAAACCTAACACAGCTGCCATGCTCCGCAGCCGTGCCATGTGCCAAACTGGAGGTTGACAGCTCGTTCCCAGTGACGGTGGTCTGGGAGCTGGCACACACACCCCTGCAATCAGGAGCACAGACAATCATGTCCACCTCGTAGCTGTGAGGGAGATGCTCCGGTTATGGAGCGGGGTGTTGGAAGGAGGGTGTAGGTCTGCGGAATAATTGGCTTTACATAGAAGGGACTGCGTGACTTGAGGAGAAGGAGCGACAGTACAGAGGCAGCTTCCCTGTGGGTTCTGCACGAATTGCTTTGATGTTCTATCATGGTCAACCCTTATTAGGCCATATCTTAAGAAGGCTTCACCTCCCCAAGCCTTGTTCTTGTTTCTGTCCTCTCTCTCTCGCCTGTGACTATCTGCGGCTGTAGAACCTTCCTGATACCAAGAGGAGGCTAATGGTGGATCTCGGTAAACCACAGTAATAACATTGTGCACAGCTGTAGCACCCTCCAGCCAAAGATTTCACAGAGACAAGGTGGGTGAGGCAATATCTTTTATTGGATCAACTTCCGTTGAGAGAGACGAGCTTTCGGGCCATGCAGAGTTCTTCAGGTCTGGGAAAGGCACTCCCAGCGCTACAGCAAAACGCAAGGTGGAACAGATTGTTTAGCATAAGTAGTTAGCACATATTGTAAGGTACCATTCAAGGCAGAGTGGCCTATTCATACCTTTGCAGCCGTAGGACAAAAAGAGAGGGGGGTTAGTGGGTTACAGATTGTTGTAATAAATCCATAAATCCAGTGTCTCTGTTCAGACCATGTTTTTTAGTGTCTAGCAGAGTTTAAGCTCCCAGGCTCGTCTTTTGAAAGCGTTGGGCAGGTTTCTTTTGAGGATGAGGATTGATAGGTCAGATATAGAGTGATCGCTTTGTGAAGAGTGTTCACCCACAGGCGATAGGGTGTTTTTGTCTTTTATCATTGCCCTATGGGAGTTCATTCGAAAGCATAGTGATTATCTGGTTTCACCCACACAGTTGTTCCTGGGACATTTAGTGCACTGGATGAGGTACACCACATGTTGTGATAGGCATGTGTAGGATCCAGGGATCTTGAAAGGTGTGTTGTGGAGGGTGTTGATCATTGTAGCAATAGAGAGAGATCTGCAGGTTTTGCATCTGTTGTTCTGGCAGGATCTGGTGCTGCTTTGAGTCGGTGTGCCCTGGTCTGTGGGGAGCTTGTGTCTGATGATGAGCTTGGAGAGGATGGGGGGGTTGTCTGAAGGCCAGAAGTGGGGGTTCAGGACAGATTTCTTTCAGGACGGTGTCCCCACCGAGTATGGGTTGTAGTTGTGTGATGATACCCCATAGGGTTACAGTGTGGGGTGGTAGGTGAGAGCTAGGCGTGTGCAGTTGGAGGTTTTATTTCTGTACTGAAGCAAGTTCTCTCAGGGTATTTGGGTGGCCTGTTCCATGATGACTGCTTCTCCAGTGGAATGTCTTGTTTGGTGAAAGAGGTTTTAAGTGTATATCCTGGACTTTTGCCTCGGAGTATATTCTGTGGTATTGGAGTGCCTGGCTGTAGAGAACACATTTCTTGGTTTGGGGTGGTCACTGGATCTATGAAGGTAGGTGTGGTGATCTGGGGGGGTTTCTTGTATATAGTTGTCTGTAGGATTCCACTGCTGAAGCTGACTGTGGTGTCCAGGAAGTTGAGGTTAGTGTGGTAGTGTTCCAGCCAGAGAGAGTTTAATGGACAGGTGGTGGTGGTTGAAGTTGTGGTAGAAATCTATGAGGGGGTTTAAGCCGTCTGTCCAGAAAATGATAATCTCATTGATGTATCTCAGGTATATCACTGGTTTCCAAGATGGGGAAAACTGAAGAGACAAGGAGATAAAGCAAATTGCCCTTGGCCACACAGTGAGTCTGGGGCAGAACCAGGAACAGAACCAAGGTCTCCTAGTCTTGGGTTTTAAATACAATGGTGTCCTCCTCCTAAAAATGGAGGTGTGGCAGAGAGATGGGGCTGGAGAGCCCGGTTCTCCTTCCTCCCCTCCAACTCCAATCTCCTCTCCCTGCTGCTATGCCACCCCTTTCAAATACACCAAGAGGATTGGTGGCAGGGGCCCCACCTTCCCACAAACAGGAGCCCAGAGAGGCCCTGCCTTTGGGTCTCCAAGCTCCCTCATTCAAGTATTTGTTCTTCCCATGAGCAAATGACAGAGCTGCCCTAACACACCTTGCACAGAGCCCCACAGACATGGGGACCAAGTGATGAGCAATCAAGTGAGCGCCAGCTGGAGATGGCTATGCTTGTCTGCTTCTCGCTGCCAGTCGGGGAGATGACATTGCTCAGGTCAGAAAGCCACAGGCACAAATTAGGAGGAAAGAAACCCCCAGGGCTGTATGGAAAGTAAGGATGCAAGTTCTCAGACCTTCCCTGGGCATGAAGGTAAGGCAGGTCCATATCCTAGCAAACAGGGCATCACTCAAGAACGTTGCAGTTCCCTGAAGATGAACAGAACACAAGACTTCTTTCTTCACTGTAGGTCCAGAGCTTTCCAGGAGCCTGCAATAGGCACTTACATGGGGGCTCCATGGGACCTACGTTGACGGTCTCAGCGGCCCACCAGCACAGCTGCTGACAACGCAGGACAATGGTCACTTTGCACAGGAACCACCTGAAAGATTCTGGACCCAACTCTTTATCTGATGGAAGCTCTCAAAGGCACAGGATGAAGAACCTTTGTTCTCCTTCCCTTGCCCAGAATCGTTGCCCTCTCCTGGGGTGTTCAGTCTTCCTACGGCTCTCCTCACAACTCCACAACGGAACCCCAGCCCTCGCCCTCTGGAGTGAAGGGGGGGAATTTAACTTCCATGTTCCATCCAGTCTTGGCCTCGGTTAGGCTTCTCCATTAACAGACCCGACCTCTGACCCAAACCGACCACCCTCTTGCAAAGGGAAAGAGTAATTAAGCATTCTCCTTGTTCAAAGAATCCTGAGCATCCTTGCCTCAGACTTCTCCAGGCAACCCAACCGTGACCTAGAAAGTCCAGTGGCTAGGGAAGACTTAAACCTCTTTATTCCTCTAGTCCTGGGTTATCCCTATAGTGCTACCCCCATCCCTGCCCTGGAGGAACCACCCTCCATGCCATGAAAGAGGATTTCCTCTCCATATTCACTCAATCCTGTCCTGCCCCACACCCACTGTCCTACCAACAAGATCCCCCCATCCCTTGGCCTGAAGAGTCCACTCCGTACTGGGAGGGAGAGGTGACTTCCTTTTCTGTGTCTGTTCACCCCCAATCATTGCCTTCTACAGTGCGCACAAGCCATCAAAAAGGACTGATCTGAGAATGCCAAACTCATGACATGAAGGCTGAGGTCCATATTCAGGCCCCTCTGATCTCCATGGCTGCAGGGCAAGACAGATGGGGAAGGTGTCATCTCAGCACCCAGAAAAACCAAGTTTCCTTAACATTGGGATTGGAGGGAGGTGCTGTAAAGAGAGGCTCAAAGGCACCTTCCATCTCCCAGTTCCCCAAAGGCAGGGTCAGTCGACAGCGGGACCCTGCCCTACGACCTCAGGCCGAGAGGCGAACCACCAGGAAACTCACAAACAAGTTAGAGAAAGAAAAACGGCACGAAGCCATGGTGCTGTGTTGTGGTTCGTTATCTCCGGTTAGACTGGAGACGGTACAGCCGGGTTTCGGGAGAGCAGAAATATCAGCAATTAAAGATATGTCGTGTCAAAAAAACTCTAAACTGATTAAAGTTGAAGGCTCCGTTTTCTTCTTTTCATCAGAGAACGGAATCAAAACCTGCCTGGAAAGACGCGCTCCCCCCGTTCCCAGCGCTCCGAAGGCAGTGCCTGCATCCATCCTGCTGTGTCCCTGCATTTTAATTACCACCTTATTAATATTCATGAGGACAGGCACTCAAGGGGGATTGCAGTCTGTCATTCTCTCCTCTCACTCCCCTCCACCCCATCTCTCTGGGCTGAATCTGAGGTTTTTTTCCCCCTCTCTCTTTTCAAACAGTCGGTATACTGCAGATTCTGTGCGAGTCTGCGTGTGCATATTTATCTGCAAGCTCTCGGTGCCCATGTATGTAGCCGTGTATGTTTGCATGGGAGATGTGCGTGATCTGCACGCGTCTGAGGCATCTGTGTTTGCAGGTCTGATGCCTGTGTGCGCGATGGGCCAGTGTGTGATTGGAGCTATGTCATGTGGGAGCAGATACATGTGGGCGCACATGGTGCATGGGCATAATGCATGCCTCTGGTTTGCTGGCCACTTGGACAAGTATGCGGGCATGCAAATGTGATTCCCATACGTGTGTTTACGCCATGCATGCCTGTGTGTGTGTCCAGGCGTGAGGGTACCTGGGAGCAAGTGTGCAAGAAAACCAGTGTGCAAGAGTTAGCATCCATGACAGTGAGAAGTGAGGGTGTGAGATGCATGTATGTTCTGTGTGTGCGAGATGCGTGTTCGCATCCTGTGGTGCAACTCTATGTAACTACTATATTTTTCTGGACTCAAATAACGTGGAATCCTACCGCAAATGAGCGCAAATCAAATGAGCAGTGACCCTAACTGGTCACAGGCACTAACCAGCGTCTCGGTGCCTGTAAACCCCGGCGGCTCCCAGCTAGCGCACCCTCTCCTCTGCTTTATCTTTTCCTTATGTCTGCTGACCCGCTGTACCTGGGGACAAGGGGGTCCTGCACCACCCACCATTCCAAAACACGGACCAGTTTGGCAGCGAAGGTCAAACAATCAATGCACGCACCGGAGCGAGCTCAAAAGCACTGCTGCAGACGGGTGTAGGCAATGTGCCCTTGGGAAAGCCACTGTGCCATTGGGCTCATGGGGCCAGCTTGCCAGTAGGGTGGATGACAACGTAATGGGGCCTGGATCCACTGAGGTTCCAACCTCCCGCATGGGTGGGAGGTTCTGATATGCCACGGGCCCTTTATGTCGAGCTTGCTGAGCAGCGCACAGCTCCCGGAGCCTGCTCTCGGGCAGAAGGAGCTGGCACCAACCAGTTTGTTTAAATCCATAGTGAGAGAAGCTGCTTCCTCACCACGGGTGGGGTATCCTTGGAGACCAGCGCTCTGTGGTCCCAAAGGTCGAGACCCCTGCTGAACTCTGGGGCCTAGAGGCCGATGCTCCAAGCAACCAGTCTTACTCTGCCCCTTCCTACCGGTGTCCCCAGTGCCGCAGTGTCCTTGGCTGAGGCACTGGGCAGTTTGGGGGATCCCTGTGGGAGGGGAATGGTGGCAGGGAGCCCCCCCATAGTTGGAGATCGTACTCCTGAACCAGCTGAGTTCTTTTCTAGCTGTAAGAAAGGAGCAAGGAGGAAACAAAGAGACAGACCGTACATTAATGCCATCCTCCAATTCTCTGCTGCTTCTCCTCTCTCCCCTCTGGATGCCACTACAGACTCCCAGCCAAAGAGGTGGCAGCACATTGCAGCATGCCCATGAACTTCCCTGCAGGCACTGTGCCCTGTCCACTACAGATAGCTAGGGCCCGATTCTTCATCTCCCAGTGCCTTGTGTAGCCGTCTGCACTAGCGGAAGGTGGGTGTAAATGCTAACGAATGGGAGTGGCTGTGTTGCTTTGGGGTACAGGGCAAAGAAGAACTGAGCCCCTACCAAAGCAATGGGCCTTCTAAACCTGTGCCATCAGGGTTAATAGCACCAACTCACTCTGCGCCCTGCAGGACATCACGCCAAGTAGCACCAAGTGCCCTGAAGATACCAACCTTCTATCACCACATCCAGCACGCTGGCAGGAGCCAGCCAGTCCAGGAGCACGCTCACAGTGGGATTGCACTGGACACATGGACCACGCCGTGCTGCCCACACGTGACGCAGGGCCGGCTGGGTTAGAGCCGGGAGAACTCTGGCCTGTTTCCTTGTGGGGCTCGCCAGCGCTACGTCTCCCTTTCTCCTCCCCTCCACCACGCACCTGCGAGAGACCTGTCAGGAGACGCTCCAACTCAAAGGCTCCCCAACGCCCCACTTGCTAAGCTCCACAAATATTTGAATTAAGGTCCCCCGGGGAGTCTCAGTCACAGAGTAACTGATTTCTCCTCCTTCATTATATCTCTGTGTAATTTACTGAGGGACCGGCCGGCAGCGTGTGCCTCCGTTAGAGAGAATTCCCAGCAGGAGCCTCGGAGAGCTCACAAATCAGGCAAAGGGAAGGCATTAGAATATGAAAGGTGACTAGGCTGGCTGCAGGAAGAGGGGCCGCCCCAAGATGTCTCTCTCTCTCTCACCCCAGCAGCCCAGAAGGACATTTGCTTTCCGCCCACTGGCTCCAGAGGGTTGTGCTGTTTGACCCTCTCTCTCCTGCTGGTTTGTTTCAGTGCGGCGTTAGCTGGGCACCAGGCTGGGCTCTGTCACTGACTCGTGTCACCTTGGGCAAGCCTCTGTGGGGACGTCTACGTGACCGGACCATGGCAGCTGATTCAGGGTTGCGGGGCTATAAAATTGCAATGTGGACCTCTGGGCTCGGGCGAGAGCCTGGGCTGTGAGACACACACCCCGCCCGCCCCTCCCACATTTTATAACCCTGCAGCCTGAGCCCCATGAGCTTAAGTCAGCCAACATGGGCCAGCTACGGGTATTTAATTGCAGTGTAGACAGACCTTATGAGCTACCACTTCCTCCTCTACAAAACAGGGATGAAAAGCTACTGCTTTGAGATAAGAGTTAGGTATTATTATTAAAAGTTAAACATGTGCTTAAGCACTTTCCTGGGCCTATTAATATGGTCTAGCAATCTATGTTTTTACAGTTTGTCCATCATTGGAATGCTAGAGCATATTTTTATATATATGTGTTTTGGACAAATACTGAAAAAATTTGAACAGCAACCAATTTAAAATTGAGTAAGGCGAACAAATGATGATTTTAACAGCATGTGCTATTAAGCTGTGGAACTCAGTGCAGCAGTATTTTTAAAGCAATTACCTTAGTAACATCTTTTAATCCACATGAATCAGACTGACACCCAGTTACACCTGCTACAAAGGTACAATGACATGATCTAACACTCATCTTCATGGTTCAAGCAGTAAGCAGATCACTAACTGGGGTCTGGAAGACATTTCCCCACACCCTGTATAATATGGCACAGTTAGGCATAGTACGGTATCTACCTCAGGTCTCTCTAGAGCACGGCCATTAAAATACCTAGGCTTTATGAGCCTGCATTTTCTAAATCACCCAGCATTGGCGACTGCCAGAGACAAGATACTGGACTTGCTGAACCACCAAGGTTGCTGTAGTACAGCAGGACCTGTATTCCAGAAATGCAGCAAACATGGGCATTGTTTTGCTGGATGGAAGCAGAGAGGAAAGTAGGTTTGGAAACATTTCTGCTGAGAGCTGCAGCTTACAGATAACCTATAAACAAGGTTTAAAAAAATTGGGCTTGTGCCTTTCTGGCTCAAGGACAGATGAAGAAAACCTGAACAGTTTTAGGGTTTTTTAAAATATATTTCCTTTTGTTTTTTACCTTCAAAATATCAGGAATGTCAAATCTTGCCTTCCCTGGCTTGCTGGAGGTCTTCTGGGGGTTCTGGGCGGATATACATTGTCAGCTTGCACACCTTTACGTAAGGGGCTGGGGTGCTAAATCTTTAACAAAGATGAGCTTTCTCCAAAGCATTCATCAGGAGTTGGAGTTAAATAGGCCTCAAGAAAAAACAAAAAAACTGAAGAGCTATAAATAGCTGCACCAAAACGGCCTTCCCATCTCCAGTGCTCAACCTTCACTCTCTTGACATCATTTCACTAGCGTCACACAGGCCACTGCCTTCCCGGGGACCCTGGGACACAGAGGATTGAAGTGAAGGTCGCCCACTGGAGCCATGTGAGAGCATGTGTGTGCATGCGAGAGCACACGCGTATGGAAAGAGCACGTGTGTGCGCGCATGAGCGAGCGCACCTGGGAGGTGGAGGGAGTGCACTGAGGAGACTTACACATCTTTTGAGCATTGCTCTAGCCCCACTGTCTCATTAATGGGGACGTGTATGGCCCCAGGGACTCTAGCTACCTATCCTCATGGGCCATGGAAAATACTGGAACCAGCCCACATAAGGCAGCCTTCCCAGATGGACTCTGAATAGTGGTTGCATTTTTTCCACACATGCAGCCCCGGCCACGTGCCTCTAAAAACACTCTCCCAAGCGCCCACCTCACTGCTAAGTACTTGCCGGAGCCCCACTTGCTCAGGCTGCTGGTCCCCTTTTGTTTGGAGACGCATGCATCCCTGAGGGGGACGCCGCCAGGCAAGGCATCCGTCCATCTCGGCTACTGGCATCCGACAGCAGTTGCCTTGACAAAGCCAACCTTTGCCAGAGCGATTTCCTAGCCTAAGCCCAGGGGGAAGGCGAGGTATCTCAGACACACTTCGGTGGCACTGGGCGGCTCAAACAGCAGCCACCATAGCCCACACCCAGCAGGGCTGGTCAGTGGGAGCTCTAACAGGTCAGTGCCCGTCAGGCCCCCTGCCAGCCACCTAGACACCCAACCTCTCCCCAACCCTGGTCTATTCACTCTCTCTATCAGCAGCCAGTGATCAAAGTGCCCAATGGAGCTGGGTTGTGGGCGGGAGGGGAGCAATGCATGATGGTTCCCACTGAGGAGGGGGAAAAGGACTCCAGGGCAGCCTGAAAGAGGAGGAGGAGCAGGACCGGAGTGGCAGCATTCAGCAGAAAGGGACGTCCTGTTGGGGCACAGAGGCTGAGCACTGGCCAGGAGCCCCTCCAAGCACTGCTGAAAACCCGGCACCTCTCAAAGCCCTTTAACTGGAGCTTTAAAAAAAATATTCTTGTTCCTGACGTGGCGAGTGTCGCGCTTGATGCCCAGAATGACTCAATTTCCCCCCCACACACACACAATACCAAAATGCCCTTTGAAACATTTGCTAGAAGCTGGTTCCATCCCCCAAGCCCCTGAACCCCCCAGCCCCTTGTGTGTATTCTTGTTCTGCTGTAATAATCCACATCCCAGCTGCCTCTCTCCCCCCCTTCACCCTCCGCCTCTCTCCTCCCCCCTCCCCCTTTCCATAACTCAAAAGCTTGTCAGGCTGGTTCCAGACTGCTGGCGCCAGGCTTCACTCCAGGAAAAAAATAAAGCAAGAGAGAAAGGCATGTGAGGCAAAACAGCCCAGCCACATGAACACACATCAAACCGGCCCTTTATCTCCCCGGAATGTTCCCTCTCTGCCTCTGCAGTGCTCTGCCCTCCCTCCCTCCCCCAGCTCCCCCCAGACACAGCACTCCCCGCAGCCAGCATCGCTCTAACCCTAATGCAGCACAGCCGGGCTGGAAACACACACACACACACACACACACACACACACACACACACACACACAGCAGAGCTGAAAACACACACACACAGCACTCCACGCAGCCAGCCAGAATTGCTCTAACCCTAATGTAGCACAGCTGAGCTGGAAAACACACACACAGCACAGCCAGGCTGGAGAGACACACACACACAGACACACACACCCCACAGCCGGGCTGGTAAACACAAACACAACACAGCCAGGCTGGAAATATACAGACAAACAGACATTCAGCACTCCACGCAGCCAGCCAGAATCGCTCCAACTCTAATGCAGCACAGTCAGGCTGGAACCACACACACACACACACACACACCCCCACCCCACAGCCAGGTTGGTAAAACATACACACAGCACTCCACACAGCCAGCCAGAATTGCTCTAACCCTAATGCAGCACAGTCGGGCTGGAAACACACACACACACACACCCCGCACAGGAAGAGGCAGAGAAAAGGGAAGGAGCAAATACAAGATCTATTATTTATCAGTGTATCAATTATTTAAGACTCCGTAGCTGGCAAGGGGTGGGGAAAGTGGGCTGGGAGGCCTCTGAGTCGCAGAGGAAGCTTTTATAAAGACAATTCAGGAAGCAGGCTCCTCCCTGGACCCCACCACCAGTGCCCTGACTCCACAGGAGAAGTAGTAGTGGGGGGAAATGCCTCTTGAGTTTCTTCATCGCCGGAGGGCACAAACTCCACTGAACTAAAATCCTCAGTGCGTGTTTTCATAACACATGCCATGCGTTCAGCAAAACAAAGCGCTGGCCCGGCCCATCCCTCCCAGGAGCGGCTCTCGTCCCCCGGGGTAAGTCCCTGGGGTGAATCCCAGCCCTCTCCATGGGCGTGCACAGTGTGCACAGTGCACAGCCAAGCCAGCACGGACCTACAGGGCAGGACTCAGAGAGCCAGGCGGGGTGTGCCAGGAGCACGTCTCCGCGGGGCTCCAGCCATGCTATCATACTGGGGTATTGCAAGGCAGTAGCCACCAGTCCTGTGACTGGTATGGGCTTTGTGTTGTATGATGGAGGTGTCTTCAGCCCCTGGTGGCACTTAGCCTCCTAGAGGGAGGATTCGATCCAGCCCATTGAGTCCAGCTTGGCCCAGGGGAGCAGACACGGCCTTCTGAGTGTCACATGGCCACATACAAGCGCCTGGGACACAGGTGAGGCTGGGGCTTTGAAGCCAGGGAGCCACCAATGACAGGGGAGAAGAGCTGACCAGCACAGGAGCTGCTGAGACTTAGGGTGGATGCCTTTGAGCATCTGTCCAATGAGCAGGCCCCATAAAATCACGTGGTTTACATCATGAGGTCATCACATAAAGTTGGCTCATTGCAACATCATGGAGATTAGGCACCGCCCCTTCCCTTTTTATTGTCCCTCAAGCAGAACTCGCCCCACTGAAATCCAAGAGCCCGGGAAGAGCGGGAGAGGAGGCCGGGCTGACTGATGAGGCAGGGCCCAGTGGGAGGACAGTCCCAGCAGGAAAGAAACAGACAAAACAATAGGTGAAATTCAAATGAGTCACAGCAGAGAGAGCCCCAAGCCGCAAAACTCAGACTTCAAACAGCTCAAGTCCAGGGGGCTTGGATCTGGGATTTGCGCCACAATCCAATCTCCATAATCACAAGCATCTATGCACCCCGCCCCACACACCTTATACGAGCATCCATAACACCATGGGCTACAGTCTTGTTTGTCCCCACAAAGGGTCAAGCTAGGCCAATAGCAGATGGAAAGTAGCATAGGTGGCACTCTTCTCTTGGATTCAGAACTGAACCAATCCCCCAGCACAGAATAGGGGGTGCTCTGCTGCATCCTTTTGGATTAATATCACCCTGGGCTCCTGATCACACACGATATTTTAAAGCCCCGTCACAGTTTGCAAAATAAAGATGCTACCCATGGCTCTCTGGCCAAATTCCAGCTTGGAAACGTCCATTTCAAATGCATTTGGATCGGTTCTTTACTCCGAGTCTTAAACTGTTGCTGTGCACTGTCAGACAACTGCTGTGTCCCACCCTAGAGGTAGCTGCAGTTCAGTGGTGGAGGACATGGGAGTATAGACAGCGAGAGTGAGAGAGGAGGTAGATGTGGTACAAAGATTTTTTTTTTTTTTTTGCGCAATGAGTCTGGGGTGATTTTATTACTCACTAGTGGAGTCACAGCTAAGTAACACATTCACCACACAGCTGAGACAATAAACTCCCCACTCCAGCACATACTTTGTTCAGGCCATTTTTGGATTGTTATTGTTGGTTCACTTTTTCTGCTTTGTCCCGATTTGTACGGGTGGAGCTAGAAAGGCATCCACACGGGCAGCACAAAGTAAATGTATATCACAGTGATATTGATAGTAGAGTTTTGGAAGAGGGACCGATAAAGTAGCTTCTATGCGCTATAACTACAGATACATATACAAACCCAGGGCCTGCAAGCTTCCCAGTGCAAGGAGCTCCCACCGCAGTCAATACGAGTGGCTGTATGTGGGAGCATAGCCCCATCAACTCTAACGGGAGCTCATTGAAAAGACTATAACTTGGCTTTCAGGTTCAGGGCCAAAGTCTGCAAAGCCCATTGGAGTGCAAAGCCCTGCAAAGCCCAGTGGCTCACCCTAGATCCGGAAATAATTCTGTTTTAACGCCTCCATAACTGATCAACCGCCTTTGGCACCAAAAGCTACTGGCTTGCTGCTACTACTAGCTTTTGGATGAGAAAGCTGGGGCTTAAAATTAGAAAATCCAGTACAGGATGACTCTGATCCTGCAGCACATTAGGGGGAAAAGTGTAAAGGTTGGCCAACATTTTCAAAAGTGGCCCCTGATTTTGGGTGCTCAATTTAGGACACTTGGAGTCTAACTGGACTGGAGCACCCCCAGCTTCCATTGACTTCAGCTGGTGTTGTAGGCGCTCAGCACCTATAAACCAGTGCCGGCTTTCAAAAATTGTGGCCAGAGTGACCGGGATCCTTTTAGTTTACAGAGGAAACAACTGCCCTTTAGACTGATAAAGTGACTTCCAGTGGTGAATCAGATCCTCACAGCTTCACTGAGGCTCTCCAAGCACTCTAAAGACACTCATTAATTAAGCCTGGAGAAGTAGGTGAGGATCATCCATTTATCCCAATGGGCTAATGGTGGCACAAAGATCTTAAATGCCTCACCCAAGGACACACACCAAAACTGTGGCAGAGCTGTGAACAGAATCCAGGAGGGGTGAATTCTAGTTCCCTGCTCAAACCACTAGAAAAACTGACTCCACGATTTCCAATAAAAACCTTACCACCCTGTCCCATACATGGATCGACACCCGTGCTTGTACATGCCTATATTCATCTCTGTTTGGGCACAGGTTCAGGTGAAGCCTAAGAGACTATTTCTGAATATTCTCCCAGTCCCGGTCCATTGCTGGAGAAGTCACCAGGAGCCCCTGCAGGCACTGGCTTTTGGATGGCAACATTTTCGTGAGACCTCAGAGCTCCTAGTGGGAAAGATGATCTTGTAAACCCAATATCGGAACTGAAAAAATCTTTCCCTGTGGAGAGAAAGACCCCTGCTTTCAAAGCTCTCTTGCATCAAATGCTTAGTGCAAACCAGAGGTGGCTGGAAAACAGGGACATGATTTTGCAAACTATTTTGAAATTTCAAAGTTGTTTCTATTTTTCAGGGGCTTTTTTGGTAAATAAAAAATGCCCATAAAAATTTGGAAAAAAAATATTTTGATTTTAAAAGATCATTGGCCGTTTTGTGAAAAAGCAGGAAAACGCCATGCTGCTGAGAATTTCTCATGAAAAGTTTTGTTGGTTTTTGTTTTTTAAAAGGCTGGTTTTCAACTAAAAACACCTCTTCATGGGAATAAAAGTCCATCAGCATAGGGGAGTCTCTCGTCCATGGGCGGAGGTAAGAGCACTTCAGGGAACAGCATCTCCAGCTGGATTCAGTTGTGCCTCCTCTCAGTAGGAAGCCTCAGTTTTCAGGACACGGCTCCGATTAGTCCTTGCTCTGTGCAATGGAAGGGTTCAAGTACCACGTACCCCTCAAGCTTTCTTTAAACACCCCCCAACCCCAGCGCTGGGAAGATGGGTCTATAGTGCACTGAAATGGTCAGCAGAAATGTCTGATCTGCAGTGCACCTGAGCTCCTGATAACCATATTAGGCTTACTTCCTCATGGGCTATTGAATTGGCATGGGAAACTGACTGCAAGAGGCAGCAGCCCAGTCTTCTCCTCAGAAGTGATTGTTCCAGATCTCACTTTCAAGGGGGTTAGGATGGCCTGTTCCACAAGCATCTCTGCTCCATCCAATGCATTTTCTCCAATGCCTTTGACACCTGACAATCACCTATGGTCCCACTTAGAACTCTGCTCATTACGCATTAAAGTCAGCTCTGGATAGTTCTCATCCAGAAGATGGTCAGAAGGGGACACAGTTAGAACAAAGAATGAGCCCGAGGGAGTCTGGAAGCCGAAAAACTATAGGGTCAGATCCACTCTTGCTGGCTGGGGCACCCAAGAAGGGGTGTTTGCGGCTGCCATGGCCTCCCCAGCTGGCAGCCTTACCACAGACGGGAGCCCTGCACCTGAGGTTATGTTGGCAGGAGCTGGCATCACCCTGGGCTCAATCCAGCCTATTGTTTGCACGACATAAGGACAGCGCTGAGCCTGTATGTGAGTATAACAGCAGGACCCAAACTCTGTTGCAAGCAGAGACAGCTGGAACATGAGGACAGCAGCACTCGTTAGCCGACACCCCCAGCACTGCCTGGCCCATCTGTATCCTTTTCCTATTTCCCTTTCATCGCCGCTGTTGGATTCTCCACCCCCTCCCGACTCCGTGAGGTCACTTCCTGCTGTTCTCTCATCTGTTTCCTTTTCTCCCGCTATGCACTTCCTCTCTCCCTTTGATATTTCACCTTCCTTGCGTCATTCCCCTTGTGCCATTTTGATGCTTGATTCCCCCCGCTCCCCTTTGCTATTGTTAGAGATTTGGGGTCGAATTCACCGCTCGCGTAATCAGGTACAGCTCTTGCAGGGGAGTTATACCTACTCACGCCAGCTGTCAGCTTGGGATGCTTCCAGCAATGCCTTACCCCATACTATGGCCTGTGTCCGAGAGACTTGGTCTAATCCCAAATGGCATCTTCAACCTTAAGGATCCAAACATGCTTTACAACAGAAATGATTTTACCCATCACTAAAGTGCAGCCACCTCTTAGCTGGCACACGGCAGCTGTCTGATGGCACAAAGGAGCAGTACGCAACAGTTTAGGCTCAGAAAGGGATGTGAAAACTAGACCACTCCTTTGGTTTCTCATTCTTACGTTTATAAAACAAATAGCTCCTTAACCAATTTACGTGGGCAACATTTGAAATTAACCAAAGCAAGGCTGGCAGCCAAGTTCGAGCCGAGACCCAAAAAGAAGTCTTTAAATGGCACGAATGAGAAGCCAGGAAGAGGCAAACTCCATATAAAATAGAAAGGTTTTCTTTAAAGACGACAAACAGAAATAGCCAAATCCTGAAGCCCTTATGCAGCATTTACTTCGTTTTAACTTTGTACTCAAACTCCACCGCAGACAGGATCTAGTCCAGTGTGGACAGGGTCATGTTCCTACTTCTCCAGAAACCAGCCTTCTCAGCATAGCCCTAGTCCCTGAGACAGGGCCAAACTCTGTTCTCAGTTATGTTAGTGCATCCCTAGCAACACAATGGGGTTACACCTCTACAAGTGAGCATTTGGCTTGTAAGCTCAAGCCCTGTGGTAACACCAGCTTCATTTTAGGGCCAACTGGATTGCAAGCTCTCTCTCTGCTGAGACAGCCGGGGTGAAATCTGGCTCTACTGAAGTCTGTGGCAAAAAGCCCATTGACTTAACTGGGGCCAGGATTTCACTCCAGGCATTTCTGGTAAGACTTAGGCACCCATTCACGAATATATTAGGAAGGGCTGTGCCAAAGCACTAATGGGCCTCCATAGGGATTCATCTCCTTGTTTTCCAGTGGTCCCCACCAGCCTTGCAGTGGCATCCCCAGTTTGCAGAGAAGGTGAACTCTTTCCCTTTGGGACCCCCTGTAATCATGGGCTTCTTCCACAAAGTCCCTGATGGGGAACTCATCCGGGTAAGCGTGACTAAGGCCTCTGGCCAGCGGCACGTCCGAATGGCCCTCCTTCTCCGCTCTCCAAAGATGTTTTCTAAGGGGGAATCACCCCCATTTACACCACCGTGCTGCAGCGGTGGAATGTTTTTGATAAACTTCACCCTGGTTGTTGGGCGGATGCTCAGAGCCTCACGGCTAAGATGGGAGCTAAGCCAAAACCCTTAGCAACGGTAACAAGAGACCTTATTCCGAGACTGGCTCCCACATTCATTCTGTGGTGGAGTTCCCTTGACGCACGTCAGTTAAGGGAATCATCTGATCCCAGCCAGAGCAAAGTAGCAGCCGGAAGGCCCCTCAATCCAAGCCTGAGGGAGGTGGCACATGATGGTGAATGCTGCAATTAATCTACCGTGCGAGAGGCTGCAGGAGGTCAGTTCCTGTTCTCCAAAACCACAGCATTTATAAAGGTGTCACACCAGCTCCATGTGAGCCGTTAGCGATGCAGCCAAAACCCAGCTCCTGCCAGAAACCCTCCTGACATTCAGAGCAGAACCAGGGCAGCAAGATGAAATTTTAAACACTGGCATGGGGCCAGCTAAGGGAGGCTTTAAGGGGTAGAGAAAGGTCCTATGCTATGCTTTTCTCTTTGGGCTGGAAAGCCTTGTAGGATGGAACCAGACCCCCGGGCGAAGACTCTCTCTCTGGTTTCGATGTGAATTACTGTCAAATATTCACAAGTGGGGTTCTTCTGGGGAATACAGACTAGTTAATGGGGAAATTTTAAAGGAAGGCCTCAGGCTGGTGTGGTTTGTTTACTGTAATTTACGCGACGCATCTATCTAATGCACCAGACGCTTGCATGATAACACTTCTTTTAAAACCCGACAAGACCATCTCCATGTGCCCAACAAACGCTCACCCTCTGCAGATTCCTGAGAATCTTTTCCGTGTCCCCTGAAGGTTGGCAAAAGGAGGTTTGATCACACTAAGAGATGTTATTCCAGAGCCAGCACTGAAAAAACTCCATCTCCAGCGCTCAGATGTCGGGATTGGAAGTCTTAGTGGCCCCAATTCATGTCAATGACTGCGGTAAAGCCAGGGAGAGAGGCATGTCTGTAAGGTGCACAGGACCCCAACTGGACAGGGCTTCCTGGATCAACACTGTCTTCCTGCATTGTGCCCAGAAATGAATCAAATCAGTGCATGTCTGCTGTGGGGAGCCACACTGGGAAATGAAGAGCTGATGCCTTTTAAAGCCTTTGGAAAGGCAAAGAGACTTCATGTTGTGTCTACACAGCATCCAGTCTGGACCATTACTGGATGGGAAAGAGTAAAGCATGAAGTGCACACACTCACAGATAGATGGGCATGCACCCCACCCTTTCAGGTGCCACTGCTCTGGGAAGAAGCAGAAAGATTTAGCCAGGTAAGCAGGCACACTAGTATTGCAAAGGGTCTGCTCAGGGCACACAACACATGCTACTTACAGTCCTGTAGGCTGGGAACATGTTGCTCTATTCAACTATGCAATAAACAGAGGGAGAGAACCGGGTTCCCTTTCTGGGTGTGCTCTGTATGTCCGAATCATGGACCGTCCCACAGCCTATCCTAGGGTGACCAGACAGCAAGTGTGAAAAATCGGGACGGGGTGGGGGGGTAATAGGAGCCTATATAAGATAAAGACCCAAAAATCGGGACTGTCCCTATAAAATCGGGACATCTGGTCACCCCTATCCACATCCTGCTCTCTGGGCAGACCCCAGACTGTTGGGACCAGATCCAGCCCCTGAATCTCACCTGCCTCTAACAAAGCAATTTCCTAACCACAAACACACTTAGGCTGCTGGAACAATTTTTGTAGTGGAGGTGCTGAGAGCCATTCAACCAAACTGTAAACCCTGTATACAATGGAAACCACTTCAAGCCAGGGGGTGCAGCAGCACCCCCAGCACCTGTGAACACACTTCCTCTTGAACAGCACCAGTTACAGACCTTAGGAAAACAGCAGGCTCCGGCACACGTTCCCCTCCGTGCCCTCACCACCCTGGGTTTGGTCCAAGTCCCTTAGACCAGGCAGCCTTGCAGCAGAATGGCTTCCCCTTTGCTTAGAGTACATTCCTCTTCGAAAACAACCTCTGACACCTTTCCTGTCCCCGTGTTTCCACTGGGGAATTTCCAGACTCCAACCAGCATCGGGGCAGAGACCTTCCAAGTTAATGGCTCTGCCGGTAGCAAGCCCATTGCCCACTGGGGTACAGCCATTCAACGCTGATGGCCTTTGATCACTCATGGGATGTCTTCCCTGCAGAGTTAGACAGGTAATCAGCACCTGGATCCGAGCACTCCGGTCAACCTCATCCGGGTGCGGGAGTCTTACCGCAAAGCCATACCCGCACTATTGTGTCCTCCCCGGTTCTGCACTCACGCATGCGTGTCTGGCGGCATAATTCCATGGTTCTCTGGGCTGAGATGCTCTAGGATTCTTTCCCGATTATTGTGGGAGAACTTCTCTGTTCTGGAGGGGGGGGGGGGGGGGGGGGAGGAAATGTGGGAAGACACTGGAGAACAATCAGCACTTGTGTGATTTAGCCTGTGTTCTCATTGCAACATGGGAAGGTTAAAGGACAGCCTGGACTCCTACCCACCCCCTCAGCCAGGCCAGCTAGCCTGAGCTTAAGCACCTACAAGCCCAGGTAAAAGGTTTTTCCTCTGTGGATGGTAGGGGGGTGGGTTAAATGCGCAGTGAAGACGCACCTTAGCTAGTCTCTCTAGTAAGCGTCAAGTTCCAGCTACAAAATGAAGACTCAAAGCCACGCTATAGGCTACATTCAAAACTGAGAATGAAATACAACATGGTGGTCACTAAACAATGGAACTCGTGAGCAGATACCGGCATATGCCCCAGACTGTCACAGCTGGCCCGTCTCCCCCTTAGTCTTTACTGACTGTGGTTTGTAATAAAAACCAACCCTCCACTTCTAGCACTGCCTGAACCTCCTCTCTCTCTTCAGAGCACTGGGGCCACTCAGGAAACGTTCATCACAACGTTTGCTTGGGCTGGGAATGGGCTGAGTTTACTGGATTTGAGGGGTTGGCCTGATCTATTTTTCCTGCTCCAACTGTGTCTACTCACTGTGCCCAATAGGTGAAGGGATCACTGTACGTGTGCTTACAGGGTAGGGTTGCCAGCCCTCCAGGATTGTCCTGGGGTCTCCAAGAATTAAAGATTAATCTTCAGTTCAAGATTATGTCATGCGATACAACCTCCAGGAATACGCCCATGCAAAATTGGCAACCCTATTACAGGGGATCTGGCCAGGCAAACTTTCGAGATGGGCCCTTTGGAGGGACCAGCCCCCGAGGTGTTCAGCAGTGCTGCTTAAGGCTGAGCTAGGGTGACCAGACAGCAAATGTGAAAAATCGGGACGGGGGTGGGGGGTAATAGGAGCCTATATAAGAAAAAGACCCCAAAATAGGACTGTCCCTATAAAATTAGGATATCTGGTCACCCTAGGCTGAGCGGAGTATTAAAGATGGCTGGCTGGAAATATGTTGGATCTCATTGATGGAGGGGATGGGCTGCACGCGCTAGGCCTGAGGCTTGAAATTATTACATTCCCTGGAGCCCACAGGGTCAAATCCTGACATGGCTGTCTCGGCCCTTTGTGTCCCTGAGTTAGAGGCATCACCTTCCATGCAGTTTATTGGACAGCAAAGTGCATTTCAGCTCAGACCTTAAAACGAGAACGCCGGTCTGCTCTGCATGGATAGTAAAACTCTCAGGCCACTCTTCCTACGAGCCAGGGTTTGCCCCAGCACCTTTGGTCAAAATTTCCAATCCTCCCAGTCGCTCTCATGCAGCCTGCGATGCACTTATGATAGCTGCGCTCCACCTCAGAGTTGACTGCATGTCAGAGGAGCTATATGTACCGATCTGTACCTTGCAAAGCGCTTGGGGAACCCTCCTCCTGTGGGGGGCGGCGTAGAGAAAGGTAGAACAGCAGAGTGAAGAATACATGCCTTGTGGTGTATGAAGCAATGCAACCGAAAGGAGAGGTCATTCGGTTTGCTGGGCGCTGCATCTTTAAGTGCAGGGGGCAGCTAGGAGGAGCGCACCATTTTGTGTTTCACATTGTTCCAGGGTGAGTCATTGTGGGTTTTCTTCTCTCTTGTGGAGACCTGATATTCACTCGTGCTTTGTCATTTGCTTTAGCCTGAAATATTATTAGTCAACTCCCTAATCTGGAACTGCTTGTTTTACTGAGCGCGTATGAAGGAAAACACAATTTTAATCAATATAAATAAGTAACAGTATGGCCAGCCCTGAGCATTCAGAAACCATGCTCACCCTCTCACCCATCATAACAATTTAAAAAAATAATAAATATTGGGTTATTTTGTATTTGCCTTCTGCCTTTTAAGCCTTTAGGTTACACTCAGGCCATGCTTTCAAGCCTTTCTCCACAACCATGAGATCTTGTTCTTTCCTTTTTTTTTTTTTTTTAAAATGAAAGCTGAGATTTTCACCTAATCACATGACTCCCGGAGCTGGGGCTATAAGAAAAGCATTGAATATTGTGTGACTCGTGATATAAATCATAAGAGTTGGCACCACTGTAATGATCCTCGATATAATAATTAATTAAATAAAACTACCATAATAAAGAAGTTAGAACTTTTCAATCACACTAGACATTCCCTTCTCCCTTAGTGGCTACAATATAGCGATGAAACATGCTTCTGTTATATCATAGTGATCTCTCCCTTCTTCTCACATTTCCTGGACACTCCATTTGCAGGGCACTTGGGACATTTTCTGCACCAAAACAGAAGAGTCTGATCTTATGGCTCCCACAGAGCTCCAGTGAAATCATTTCCTGTGGCTGGGAACCTAGGCCTCCAGCTTCCCAGATGAGTGTTCGGATGTCAGTCTAGAGCAGCGAGACCCTGGGAAACCCGACCTGAAGCTACTCATCTATCCCAACTCTACATATGTTCAGTTTACCCCCAGAGCCAGTGCTCTGCAACTGGGCTTGGCCTTCTCCCTAACAGTATTCACATCATCATCATCCTGATGTAATAGAACACTTCGCTCTTCTCTAGCACCTTCCTTCCAAGGATCTCAACACTTTGCCAACATCAGTGGACTTATCCTCCCAACCCTGCTCTGGAGGTAGGTAAGTATAATCCCCATGACACACATGGGGAAACTGAGGCTCTGAGGGGGTTAAGTTACCTGTTCACGGGCATGTGTGGCAAAGCTGGGATTAAGACCCATAGGATCACCTTGAATGCTTAGGTCGCCTAGAGGAAACCCTTACAATCCAAAGATTATAGGATTTCTCCATCTATTTGTATAACAGAAGGGCCTAGAAGCCCCAAATGCCATTAGGGCTGCATTGAGCTAAGTTCTGTACATGCAGCGTAAGAGACAGGCCATGTGGCTGTCCACACCTTAGCATCTGCACTCTGGACTGTCACAGCAGATGCCAGTCCAACACCCACAATTTCAATCCCCACCACATCTTTCCCCCTTAGAGAACTGTTTCTTAAATCTTCACAATGGGGATTGGATCTTTCAACCCAATGTGGGGCTGGCTGAC
This sequence comes from Terrapene triunguis, assembly GCF_002925995.2. NCBI lineage: Eukaryota > Metazoa > Chordata > Testudines > Emydidae > Terrapene > Terrapene triunguis. The sequence goes on along the minus strand of NW_020664589.1, from coordinate 7,238,394 downwards.
GTGGGGTCTGATCCTGTAGGGTGTGGGGCACTCAATCATCAGGTTGGCCTTTTCCCTTCTCAACCCTTCCTATAGCACTACTCTGTGTCAGCACTGGGCCCACAGCCCCTCCGGCCCAAATGTTTTGGTGGGCGCTAGTCTAATGCTGCCTGAACACAACAGGGGACCCTTAGACATTTGTGACAGCATGTTTAACCTGCAGGGAGAGATGGGACAGAGTTAGTGACTGGCTCTCATAGGGAAAAATCTTCCCATGCAGCAATCCTTGGGGGATTGTAGAAGGATCCTTGGGGGACTGAAGAAGAGAGACAGCGAACGGCAGGGTTTGGAGTGGAGCAAGATCCCTGATACCCTGTCCAGCTGGCGCAAGCTTCTTTTAAACACATTAACAAGCCCTGCTGCTGCAGCCTTTCCAGGCAGAACCCCTCCAATAGCTGCGATAAATCAGTGCATTCTATGGAACTCCTTCCATCCAAAAGGATCCTGGAGCAACATGGGTCTGACCCACAGCCCATTAAAGCCAGTGGCAAAGCCCTCACTGACTTGAATGGTGTAACATTAGGGACCTGTGAGGGAGGGAATCACTTTACACGGGGCCTGATATTCAGAGATGTGGGGCACCCACAGCTCCGTTTTGAAGCCAGTGTTGGTGCGTAGCCATGTAATGTAGTGCCTTCCTTGCCTGCTTAGTTCAGGCTCTGACTTAGGGAGGCCATGTGGGGGGATGCAAGGCAACACAGACTGGATTAGATGGCAGTTAAAGAGAACCACAGAGTCGGTTTGCATCTACCAGCCTGGACAAAGAATCCACCTCCATAGCCATTACAACCACCCCCCAGCCCTTAACTACGAGACACTGCACCATCCACCAATGTAAAGCAACCACCTCTGGGGTAGTGCGCAGCAGCTCATGCTGCACAGCAATGCCCACAAAAGGGTTTAGGACAGGAAGTAAAGGAGAATCACATCCAAGCTGAAAGCACTGGGGGAACATATCAAGTGTCAGGCCGGAGATGGAAATTAACCAGGCCAGGAGGGTTAGCACCCGTTACTCTGCCAAGATCCGGAGGACCTGGAGCTCACATTGCATCAGGAAGATGCTGCGAGAGGACACGGAATCCCCACGCCCCTCCTACGAGAGATGTTCGCAGATCAACTCAGAAAGCTGCAGGAATCAAAAAAAAACCCAACAACCCAGAGCAGAGGCCCACACTGCATTAGGGAGCGTGGCTGGGGAAGGAGTCCCAGCTTCCATCTGCGTCCACTGATCTGCAAGGGGAAGAGATTCCCTCCCGGACAAGCTGCGGGCACAAGGCAGCTTGCGCCAATCCAGGAGGAGGACGGGGAAAGCGAAGGTCGGGGTTGGGAAGACAAAGCCGGCGGAGCCCCCGGAAACAGGAGAACATCAGGGTCGCAACAGCTCCTTTGGAAACACAGAGACTAAAGGGGGGGGGGGGGGGTTATTTTATTAATTATTATTATTATTTAAAAATTAATCAGGCTGCCAAGGCTTCTCTGTGACGCTCCAGGCCCGAGGAGCATCGCCGCATGGAGCAGGGGGCTCTGCGCTGCCTGGTTTGCCGGCTCTTGAAAGCAAATACAAAGGCTTTCAGCTCCCCAGCACTCGCTAATGGTCGACCTCTCTGTTGTCCTCGATGCATGCCTGTCCCAGTTACAGCAGCTGGTTGCTACAGCAACTGAGCTCTGACTAATCATTTGCGCAATGACCTTTTTTCCCCCCAGAGAGAGGGAGGGAGCTGGAGAGAGGGAGGGAGGGAGGGAGGCAAGGCGAGTGGAGGTTACAAATAAAAGCAACTGCGAAGAAGAATGCATTTTGGGGGGCTTGCAAGAACTGGGGGCGGGGCAGGACAGGTGCTGGAGGTTTCCAGAGTCGTTAAAAGCAGTCGCATGCAATCTTGCCTGCCAGCTAGTGAGAGCCTGCTCCCCCAACCTCAAATCTACCCGAGGTCACCATAGAGGGGGCGATGCCGTCGGCCACTGAGCCCTAAGAAGTCTTGCTGGGGGCATTTCCATCCAAGGCAGGGGGCTCTGGAGCTGGGATTCAATCACCCCCCCCCCCCCGCCCGACTGGCACTCAATGGACCAGAGTCAGGATCTGGCCCGAGCTCACCATGCGTCACCCCATCTGGATCTGGCCCTAACTCCATTGACTCAGTTACACCAGGGGGGACTGTGATCCTCATTCCCCTGCCTTTGGTGGGATGACTCTGGCTCTAACTCTATTGACCTCAGCAGAGTTACACCAGGGTGGAGTCAGGCTCCTTCTCTGGAAGAGAACAAATCACGCAAGCGATGCCCTGTGCATAGTCTCTCGAATTTTCTAGTGGGTTCGTTGAGGCTTCCGAGGAACGCTCGTGAGATCCAGGTTTTAAAGACACAACCATTTGCAGACAGCAAAAATTTCAAGGTTGTAGACTTGCTTATGCATGGGAACTGTGCTCCCCTTACTCGTGTTAGCCAGCTCTTACTCACAGGAGTAGATCCATTGGTGTCAAAGGGACTGCTGCTCCCCAACTGAGTAAGGCTTATGCAATCGAGCTGTGGATTTTTCATTATATTGCACATGCCAGAAGTGCTTGGGCCCCCACCCAGTCGGAACGCAAACAGTCCCATATGACCTTTCTGAGACCCATCACAACTCATCAACCCAGCTCAGAGAGCCAATGGCAGAGATCTGTGAGTGACCAATCTGGAGCGCTACAAAGATTAATAAAATAACGTACTGAATAATTTTGAACCGCGAGTAAGTTTGAGGAAATTGCGATGGGTTTGTGGCTATTCCACAAATGGAAAAAGGGGCAAACATACGCTGGGGTTACATTGCGCTCTGAGCAGAATAAAGCAGAGAGAAGACATGAAAAACAAGGGAGAGAGGGGAAAAGAAAACACTAAGAAGAGACAGGGGCAAATAGAGAAAGTTGGGCAGGGAACGTGAGGGGAGGGAGAAATGGACTAGGCAGAAAAAGTGCAAAATAACTGAAGAATGAGCCATAGCCTGAATGGTGCGGCACACCTGCCGCCTGCGTGCAGCTCCCACTGAACTCAATGAGAAACGGCGGCACTCAGCATCTCTCTGGACTCAGCTCAAGAATAACCTGAAAGGTCCCAAAGTGCTTCACAAACTATGCACGCAGAACACCATCGAAAGAAAGGCAGCCACCTCTGGGGCCGGCAGCCAGCGGAGAGCACAAACCATATGGGGCCTGCTATACAAGGGCCTTCAGCAGAACAGGGAACAAGACGGACACACCCATTGACTTCAATGGGCTTTGGATCAGAACCCAAACGACCGGCTGCCATTGAGGAGTCTGGGTACAGGGTCTGTGCTGCTGGCTACATTAGCTCACAGGCTCAAGCGCTCCCACTGGGCTGGCAGCCACATTTCTGTTGGCTAACCAGGCCGCCCAGAACTGGTTAATTTTATAAGCTGTACCCAGGGCAGGCTCACAGCTAGGAGCAAAAAAGAAAAAACAAATCTTTCCAAAGAGAAACCACCATGGCATCCTGCACTCGCCGGGCAGGGAGCGGAGAACAGCTCTGGTTGAAATAGGCCCTCTTCCTTCCCTTGGCCCTTCCTTCCCTTGACCAGGTCCAACGGGAGGGACAATGCCATGCAGGGCCGGCTCTAGGCACCAGCGTTACAAGCATGTGCTTGGGGCGGCACTTCTCAAGGGGCGGCACTCCGTTGTTTTTTGTGGTTTTTTGCTTCGGCGGCGACACTGGTTTTTTTTTTTGCTTGGGGCGGCAAAAAACCTGGAGCCGGCCCTGATGCCATGCTAGCAACACACTGTATGATCCCCAAGGGATGGATTGTAACAATTCCACTAACTCTGGGGTCCAGGGCTAAACTCTGGCTCCCGATTCACCCTGTGAAACCTCACCGAGTCCAGATGAATTGCACAGGTGCAACTGGAGGCAGAATTTGGCCTCATGCTTTCAACAACCGTTAATAGTACAGGGGAGTGAAGCAGGGGGGAAAAGAGAGTGCATATGCACGCATGCGCTCAGGTTGGAAACAGGAGGCGTAACAGCAGGTGAATGGGATCAGAGGATGGAGCAGCACTATGATAGCACAGGGGGCCGTAAGGACTGGGAGTTTTCAGACTGAAGAATAACAGCCGACCCAGTTTTAACAGTGACATTGCATGAGGGTCTTCCAACTTGGGCGGCAAGCTGGAGAAAAAGGCCACCTCCAGGCGCCAGTAAAGATGGCAGTTTTGTCCTGGATTTGGTTGGGAACAGGCTGTGGCTCAGGTGAACTCACTCCAAATTTACGTGGGAGAAAGGAAAGGAGAGCAGAAACTGGCTCATAACATTGAGTGTTTGTGTTTTAAAGCTCAAAAGCCCTGCATCAGCATTACCGTGTTTGTCCAGCACCTCGTGCAATGAGGTTCTAGCCACTACTGACATGCAAATACATAACAACAACAACAACAACGAGAAGCCGTTGGGAAAATTAAGGAATATGCTACATCCACTAGAGCAGGGGTGGCCAACCTGAGCCTGAGAAGGAGCCAGAATTTACCAACGTACATTGCCAAAGAACCACAGTAATACGTCAGCAGCCCCCCATCCCGCTCCCAGCACCTCCCACCCACCGGCAGCCGCGCCGATCAGCGCCTCCCACTCCCTCCCCACACCTTCCGATCAGCTGTTTTGTGGCGTGCAGGAGGGAGGGCACTGCAGGCTCAGGGAAAGGGGCGGGAAGGGGTGGAATGGGGGTAGGGCCTGTGGCAGAGCCAGGGGTTGAGCAGTGAGCACCCCCCGGCACATTGGAAAGTTGGTGCCTGCAGCTCCAGCCCCGGAGTCAGTGCCTATACAAGGAGCTGCATATTAACTTCTGAAGAGCCGCATGTGGCTCCGGAGCCACAGGTTGGCCACCGCTGCACTAGAGGGATGTGCCAGATCCACCCAGGGAAAATATAAGCGCGCGGGGTGGAGGGAAGACACATATTATGGCAACCTGGGGAAATTGCTGATCTTTTCTTGCCATGTGCCTTTCTACTAGACATGGGCCAGAACCAAACCCCTAAGCACTCAGATAACCACAGTGATGGGTCCCACGTCAGTACCTGGCGTCACAGATTACTAGAGCTAAACCTCTCCAAACTTTGGGGAATTTTGGACCCAATCCGAAGTTTGCAATGGATCCTTTTCTCTTGATGGATCAAAGCAAAATCCTGGATCAAAGCACTAAAACTTCAGCATCTGGATCCAGGTCCAGCCCTCCTGCTTCAGGCTAGTTCTCTGCTTCCTGCCCATTGAAACAAAACGTTACTAGTAGATATTTCACCAGGACATGAGCTAGTCATTGCAGCTGGAAAACGTGGGGCCAGGATTACAAAAGCATTCATGTTCCCGTTTAGGAACCCAAATAACGGCCAGGTCTGCACACGTGGTCAGCATTTGGTAGCTCCCTTTGTGGCGCTTTCGATGCACGATGGGTGCTGATGTAACCCCCACACCTCCTGGATGTGGTGTTCTGTCCCATCTAGTGACACCGAGACCACTTACACCGAGATCCTTTGAATATGACCCTATGTACTGAACTGTACAGAAAATCTGGCCCCCTACTTATAGGGCCTGGGACCTCCCAAAAATCCCAGCTCCAGTGGGCTTTGGTTCAGACCCTAAAGTCATTAGGTATCTTTCCTTGGGCTTTGGATCAGGCCCTTACAGGGATCTTCACTGCTTTGAGATTTCAACCAAACATTTCAAAAAGCCCTTTCCGCAGTTAAATTTTTCTGCAGTTTGCAGGTCTCCAGTGAGGACGATTAATTCCAGCATGCCCTGCCTGTGGATGCTGCAACTAAACAGCCCCAGAGAAGGAGTTTCATCACAGCCTGTTTGTGTGTATGAAAAAGGGAACTTGGATTCCAAGGCCCCCTCAGCCTCACCCTGAGCCAGAGAAGGGTTCCGTCCTGCTCTTGCTCAACCCTGCTGCGGTGGGAATGAGGAAGTAGAGGAGACAGGGCGGGGGAGGAGGGGAGGAACAGTCAAGCTAGAGATAAACAGCCTCCTCTGAGCCATCCTGGTTGGAAAGTTTCTCTAACGCGAGAGGGTATGGGGGCAAAGAGCGAGTTCTGTCCCCATGCAGGGGAACAATTTACAGAGCATCAGAGCAGGAGTCAAACTATTGGAAACCGAGATAGTCCATCCCCTCTAGGTCCCCTTGAATATACCCAGGCAGTTGGGGTGTAGGAGACAGACACTCTCCAGGTTGGCTCTGGGCTTTGGCAGTATTTGAAATCTAAGCCCAGATCTTAATTTAAATGGCCCTGGTCTTTGAACTGATCCCAGATCTGAAAAGCCTTTGTGGGACCAATCCAGATTTTGCAGCTCAAGCCCAGGACCATCATGGCAATAACCATCCCTCATTGATTCTATCCGGCCTTGCATCAGTTGTGTGCATGTGCAACAAGTGTGGGCAGGTTAGTGGCTGGAGTTCCACTGAAACCAGCTGGAGCTGGAGTTGGCCCATCACCTTCCTCAGTTGGATTCAACCCTTAATAAAAGTCGGCAGTTTGCTAAGTGGCCTCTATTAGCCAGAACACCACATTTAGTACAAAAAAAGTTAATAGAAAAATAGTTAAATAAAAAACCTACAACAGGTGCAAAACTTTCTAAACAGCCACACGTTCCTGTTGCTTGTGCTGTCCCCTCTCCACTCGGTTTTGCTTGAATTCATTTGTCACGCCTCACCTCTCCCGAGAGCAGCACTGTCCATGGGTCAGATCCTCAGCTGGTGTAAAATGGCCATTGAAATCAGGGGACCTCTGCCAATTGGACACCAGCTGATGGTCTGACCGGTTATGTGCTGCAAAGTACTTAGCATCTAGAAAGAACAGTGGTAGTGATAGAATCACTGCCTGATCCACTATGGATCATCCCTCAACTCAGCCACCATAATGCTCACTTCCATATTTCTTCCAAGCAGGGGAATCAAAAGTCTGAGACCGCATTAGTTTCTTAAAGAGCCACATTGACACGCTGGAGTACTCACTTACCTCCACTGATACCTGAGACTAGCAGCCTGTGGTCATCCTCCTTATCCCATCTTCTGTGGGGAAAGTTTACTCTCCAGATTCAGAGGTACAAGCAGGTTTCTCTTCTCCATTTTATCCTAGGGGGAAACTCAAATTCAAGTGATACCATCATTTACATTATCCACTCAGATATAAACCAATCCACAGACAAAGCCATCCCCCCAAAGCTGATGTAATACCCAACACTTACATCTACCAAATCCACGGTCCATTTTGGTCAATTTCACAGTCATAGGGTTTTTAAAATAATAAATTTCATGATTTCAGATATTTAAATCTGAGATTTCACGGTGTTGTAATTGTAGGGGTCCTGACCCAACAAGAAGTTGCGGGTCGTGGGGGGAGGAAACAAGGTTATTGTGGGGGGCGGGGTTGCAGTACTGCTACCCTTACTTCTGCACGGCTGCTGGCAGCGCAGAAGTAAGGGTGGCAATATTGCCACCCCCCTAAAATAACCTTATGACTCCCCTGCAACTCCCATTTGGGTCAGGACCCCCAATTTGAGCAACACTGGTCTCCCCCATTAAGTCTGTATAGTATAGGGTAAAAGCACCCAAAAAACTAGATTTCATGTGGGGAGACCAGATTTCGTGGTCCATGACGTGTTTTTCATGGCTGAGAATTTGATAGAGCCCTACTTGTATCTAATTAATCCTTACTGCAGCCCAGTAAATTAGGCAAATATTATTAATTCCATTTTACAGTTAGGAAAACTGCAGCAGAGCGATTATGGGACTTGCCAAAGGCCACAGAACCAGATGGGACTAGAATTCAAGGGGAAAAGTTCACCGGTGTTGAGTAAATTAGACTTGCCGAAACTGAGTGCTGGTCTACACCTAGAACTCAGACGGACCTGGCTATGTCAGTTAGAGGTGTAATTTTTTACCAACATAGTTATGCCAATATAAGCCTTCATGTAGATGCACTTACACGGACATAAAAAAGCATTTCCTGGTGTAGCTTATGTTTCTTGGAAAACTGGTGCAAACTATGCCAGCAGCAGCACTTTCATGCTGGTATAAACTGCATCTACACTAGGAGGGTTTGCCAGTATAGCTATACTAGCAAACATTTTCTAATGGAGACAAGGCCCCCTTAGAGCCACTCCACTGATATTTAACAGTCTACACACAAACATGGGTCTGGTCTACACTACACTGTTAGGTTGACGTAAGCTGCCTTGCGTTGCCCTTGCTGTGGAAGTGTCTTCACTTAAGTTTGGCTTCTGCCAACGTAAGTGCCTCTCTGCGCCGATTGAGTAACACCCCGAGCGGTGTAGAGTCGCAATCGATGTAGTTAGGTTGGCTCTGCATTGCTTATGTCAACTGTTACTGGCTTTCAGGAGCTGATCCACAATGCTCCACACTCACAATACAATCGATACAAACGCTCCTGGTGAGGACGCATACCACCGACACAAGGAGCCAAGTGTGCACACACACAAGCAATTTAATAACTGCAGGGCCTGTCAGTCCTCTTCCATCAACATAGTTGTATCTACACTAGGTCCTGGTCTACACTACAGAATTAGGTTGATGTAAGGCAGCTTATGTCGACCTAACTCTGTAAGCGTCTTCAATAAAACGTAGCTCCCACTGATGCAACGCGCCCACTACACCAACTTAATAACGCCACCTCCGCGAGAGGCGTAGCGCTGAGGTCGCTGCATCAGTGCAGACACTGTGTTGCTTATAGTGACTGTCGCTGCCTTTCAGAAGCCGTCCCACAATGCCCCACGCTCACAATACAATCGATACAAGCGGTCCTGGTGAGGACGTGCACCGCCGACACATGGAGCGCAGCGTGGACGTGCAAATGCTGCAGTGGCTGTACGTCGACGTAACTTAGGTCGACTTAATTTTGTAGTGTAGACTTGCCCCAGAGATTATGTCAGCATAGCTACGTCATCGGGGGTGATGTAGCTAGGCCAATGTAACCTTTCAGGGTAGACCAGGCCCTAGTAGTTTATTTTGGTTTACGTTACACCGGCTGCTAGCAGGACTTTAGCTAAACCAAAATAAACACGGTTTGAATGAAGAGTGTCGACACAGCCTTTTGCGCTAGTTTAATTAAATTGGTATAAACCCACCCCTTAAATTCAGGGCCAGCTCCAGCTTTTTTGCTGCCCCAAGCAGTGAAGGGAAAAAAAAAAAGCCGATTAAGCTGCCGCCGAAGTGCCACCGACGAGTGAAGAGAGAGAGTGAAGGACCCGCCGCCGAAGGTCTGGACGTGCCACCCCAATAACGGATGGAATGCCGCCTCTTTCTATTGGCCGCGCCAGGCACCTGCTTCCTTCGCTGGTGCCTGGAGCCGGCCCTGCTTAAATTAAACCAGCGCAGCTTTGTGCGGAGACAAGTCCTAAGGGAGTCCATAATACTCTAACTCAGTGGTCTCCAAACTTTTTTGATCGCCCACACCTATCAGTAAAACATTTTTGAGCACGCACCCCCTGCCGCGCTGGCTCTACCATTTTTGCTGAAGCCCCACCCCCAAAAAAAGTGCTCCTCCTGCTGCGCAGCCCCAAAGATCCTCTTGCACACCCCACTTTGGAGACCACTGCTCTAACTCATACAAGGAGCAGAAAGAAGGTGGAAGGTCAAATGACCCCTTCTTACTTTAACTTACATTTTCTGGTTCCTTGATGCATAAGTAACTTTAACTTAGGGCTGGTCTATGCTGGGAACTTACATCGGCATACCTGTGTCTGTCAGGGATGGGAAAAATCCACACCCGAGAGATGTAGCTATCCCAACCTAAACCCGGGTGTAGACAGTGCTAGGTTGACAGAAGAATTATGTTAACTACCAGCTCTCGGGGAGGTGGATTACCTACCCAGACAGGAGAACCCTTCCTGCTGGCGTAGACAGTGTCTATGATGAAATCTACACAACTGCAGCTGTGCCACTGGAGCACTTCAAGTGTAGACATATCCTTCACTTCCCTTATCAGAAATGTTCCTGGCCCCACTAAAGTCAATGCAAAACTGCCATTAACTTCAATAGAAGCAAGATTTCACCCAATTAGTTTAGGTCCCACCCCGGGGTTACACAAAACCCACTCTGAATGGAAACGTTTTACTGCCATCCCGGAAAGCCCTTCTCTTCATTTAAACTTCCCCCTGCAGCACTCTGAATCCAAAGGATAAGAGCACTTCGGCTGGTCTATCCTGAGAACCAGGTAGGGAAACTGACTAAAAACACAGGTGAAACTGAACAAACCCTTGTCCCAAATGGAGAGACGCGCAAAGGAAAAGACACCAGCTACCTCAACAGCAAAAACAGTGGCATTTTAAACACTCTTTTCCTTGTATGGATGTACTGCAACCTGGGAACAGTAACTCGGGTGGGGAATTGTTTTCAATTTCATTGGGCCAAGCACTCTGCTGGCAATTCCATAGCAGCCAATGGGTTTACACCAGGGCTGAATTGGAGCCCTGCGTTTGCGTGTTGGAAGCAGCCTTGTAAGAGAAGAATTGCTGCTGAGCGTCAGGAGTTCCGGCTGCCCAGATTTTTGAGGGAAAGGCAAGCGGTTTGTATTTTTGATTTGACAATTAAACCAGAAAAATCTCTCTGAAAACCCACCCCTCAAAACAGCTTCATTCGCCAACCAAGAAAGAATCATTAGTTCTGACTGACAATGGGGGATCTATTTTCCAGGAGGTGAAGGGGGGGGGGGACTAGCAATGGCTAAGGGTGTTTGGGGTTTTTTTAAACTGATGGGTAGACGCATGTGTGCAAGAGCAGCAAATACGCAAAAGGGGGTGGGGGGGAGCGGGGAGTCTGCAACTGCACCTGCCTGCACTTTGTTTGTCCCTGGGATAAAGAACTGGCTCAAGTTACTTGAGTGTGTTCAACCCTTCCTTGCCCTGCCCCTCCCTGAGTCGCAGAATCCAGCAGAAACGTGGAGAGAAACAAACCCTTCTCAGCAACCGCGCAGCAGACAGAGCAGCGAATTTAAATAAATAAATACAATTCTACTTAGAGAAAAGGGAAGAAAAGACACGCTTTTCTGCTCCTCCTCTCATCCCAGAAACCTGTGTGCTATGTAAATATATGCAAATGAGGCAATGAAGGGGAGGGGGGGAAGAAACCAGGTCTATAAAATGGCATGTTTTTAGATTGGAAATAAGGATGGGGGGGAGGGTGCAGAAGGAAGGGGGTTGTTGAAAAGTTTGTGCAGAATCAATCAGGAAGTAAGAGAGGTCTGTAATGATGACTAGGGAGTGCGTAACCCAAAATGCCATGAACGGACTTCAATGGAGCTACACTGAGCTATACCAGCCGAGGATCCAGTTCCATGTCTCTGTCCCGCGCCTCTCAGTTCAACCCAGTTCAACAGCCATTCCTGAAATACCTTGGAAAGGATTCAACTGGTATTTAAAACAAAACAACACTGTCTCTCGCCTTGCTGATCTTTGTGATGGTGTAGAGCAGAGCAGAGGTGGCCAACCTGTGGCTCCGGAGCCACATGCGGCTTTTCAGAAGTTAAGATGCAGCTCCTTGTAAAGGCACCGACTCCGGGGCTGGAGCTACAGGCGCCAACTTTCCAACGTGCCGGGGTGCTCACTGCTCAACCCCTGGCTCTGCCACAGGCCCTGCACCCCCTCCACCCCTTCCCGCCCCCTCCCCTGAGCCTGCCCTGCCCTCGCTCCTCCCCTCCAGAGCCTCCTGCACACCACGAAACAGCTGATAGGGAGGTGTGGGGAGGGAGGCGGGGCTGCCGGTGGGTGGGAGGTGCTGGGAGTGGGGGAGCTGATGGGGGGCTGCTGACATCTTACTGTGGCTCTTTGGCAATGTACATCGGTAAATTCTGGCTCCTTCTCAGGCTGGCCACCCCTAGTGTAGAGAGACAAAAGCACGTGTGCGGGAAGGGGTGGTGAAAGGTATAGGCAGGATGTGAAAGATGGAAGGGCTAATGGAATACAAGCCCAAGCAACCTGACATGTAAATGAAGCACAGATCAGATCAGAGATATACCACACCCTAGGATAGACTGTCATCCCTTTACATTGGGTGCTTTACCCATGCGACTGCTTGAGGAGTAATGTACTACTTTACACAAATAAAGATATCTTAATCTGACCCAACCGCAGCGCACGTGCGTTGCAAAGGAAACATTTTATGAAATGCAAGTGTAACCACTGGTCAGTGGGTTGCATCATTTTATTTCAGGCCATTTAGCCACCTAAATATTTCCATGGTTTCCAAAATTTTCTCCAAATAGCAGCACAGCATTGAAGCAGGTGATATTTTGAATGTAATTGGTTTTAGTGTGAAAACGGCCTTCATCTGAATAAGGTTTTTCAACTCAATATGCAACATCTGAACATTTTTGCTCAAAATTAGGAGTGTTTTGAGTGGGAAACTATCTTCCACTCAAAACCAGTCACAATTCTGACCAACACCCATGTGATAGACATGGCAATTTCCTGCAATACTCCTGAAAAAACAACAACATTGTATTAAATGCAAAGTTTGTGTGTTACTGTAGACTGGGATTGTACGTAACCTCTCCAGCTGAGAGAGGTGATGCGAGGCCTGAAAGTTCAAAGGACTGTATTGAAAGTGTGCCAGACAAGATGGACTTTTGGAACAAGAAGTGTGAAGTGGATTTTATGGGGAATACCTAGGGAGAAGTTAATGCAAATTCCTTACTTCTGGCTATGCAAAAAAAAGCCTTTTGAAGCTATGTCCTGGGGAGTGAGTGATTGGCTGCTGATTACCTGTTCCTAGAAGTTGAAGATCAGAGCTCAAAAGGTCCAAGCTGTATAAAGAAACTGGCTGATCTGCCCGGTCTAGGTTCTGGTTCTGAGACTATTATGAACTTCAAGGAGTCTGGTGGCACCTTAAAAACTAACAGATTAATTTGGGCATAAGCTTTCATGGGTAAAAAACCCACTTCTTCAGATTTTTTTACCCACGAAAACTTATGTCCAAATAAATCTGTTAGTCTTTAAGGTGCCACCGGACTTCTTGTTGTTTTTGTGGATACAGACTAACACAGCTACCCCGATATTATGAACTTGTAACCCCAGGGACAACCCAGTTGTGGGTTTTGAAGGACTCACACTTACCAGGGCCTGAGGTTGCAGTTGGGGTGATGTGTGCTAAGCTTCTTAGCAGGCGCGTAGGTTCTTTTATTGTTTTTAATGTTTTTTTCTGTGATGCTTTCACCTTACGAACGGCTGAGGAGCCAGGAGCCTTGAGTGGATTATGAGGGGGGAAATACAGGTGCAATTGTCCTGAACTGTGGCAGCCGTCTGCTCTCCTTTTCTTAAGATTGTCCAGCTGATAACTCCCTCTGACCTCTTCTGAGATTTCAGGATCCATCACTGGAGCCTGAAGGTGGGAAACATCGGAGAGTAGCAAAGGTGAGACGCCATATGAGTGTATGGTGCAGACAAAGACACATTCCCTGACCCAAGGTGCTTCCCACCTAAGTCAGACCCATGACACAAACCAACTGAAAACAGAGCTGGAGCCAGAGGGAGATAAAACTGTTAGAAAGCCAAGGATTCTGCTCTCAACACCTCAGTGGAGTTACTCCCAGTGTATGCTGGCCTAAGTGAGAGGAGAATCAGGCCTAGTATCTTGCCTGTCCTTTCTTTCAAGCTGCAGCTAACTTTCCATCTCACACAAGGAAGAAGGAAGTGAGGGGTGTATTTCTGTATGGCACTTGCATTGATTTCACTGGGCAATGGTCAATGCCCATTGATCTCACTGGGAGTCATTCCTGAGTAAAGTGTACAAAAACAGGCTACCTTGTAGAGTGAAGTGACCCTAAACCAAAGTCCTGTTGTAGGAACAGACCCAGTTTAAAGAACAAATTCCTGCTGCACTGCAAGGAATGGATGAAATGGCTTGTTCAACATTTTCCATGTACTAAACCCAAATGATGAGGAGTACAGAGGCGGCCAGTCAGGGTGAATATATTTACACCTTCCCACAATGCAGGAAGACCTGGGAACTCAATGAGAGTAAAAAGGCAACACACTTACTAAAGATATACAGTGGGGGGGGGGTTGTTTTGAGTGTTCTTTTTTTTAAAAACACACAACCTATGATCGATCTGTAGTATTTGTCCCCACAGGCTACTAGTGAGGCAGCTAACTTGGTAAAAGTCAAGCAACCTGTTAGACACTGAGGACATTAAGAAGAGGATCTGTACACTAGCTAGAATAAAGGTGATAAGGGTCACCAACCCCATATTTCAGGCGAGAGCTGACCACCCAGAGGGAGTCAGGAAGAAATTCTACCTCCTCATGGTACAGTATTGCACAATCTGATCTGCTATGGGGTTTTAAGCCATTCTCTGACATCTGCCATTGGCCACTGTCAGGGCAAGATACCAGGCTAAACAGAGCATTAGTCTGGTGTTTGTCCTGCATTGCTTATAACCCTTGTGTGATGGCTGCCATCTTAGCTGAGACAGTGTGGATTGAACTGGGGACCTCCAGAGCTAAGATGGCAGCCACCACACAAGGGTTATAAGCAATGCATGACAACCCACTGCATGCTTCCAGGTGGGAATTACAACCTTCCAACAACAGGGCTGTGAATGTGAGAGCAAATAGTGAGGCGAGGCACGCAGGGAGTCAGGCACTGCAGTCTGTGAAGTACTCCTGGCAAAGAGGGCTGAATAGCTTGGCTCACAAGCAGAAGACTGACACTCAGTGTTTCCCTCAAGGAGGTACAAAAGGGAGCCCCCGACAGGCAGCTACGGTGGGGAGGGAGGACTTCCTGGATCTCGCCTGTTCAAAGTTGCCTCTGGGGCATTGGTTCCTGGCTGCAGCCCAAGGTAGGGACACCTCCCATGGGTGGAGACGTCAGCATAAAGCACCTCAAGTTCCTGAGTCTGCAGGCAAGGAGAGGACAAGTGGAAGCCACTGCCAGACCGACTTCCAAGCCATCTAAGGTTGCTATGGACAGGGCTAATCCCACCAAGGCCAGTCTAACAAAGCCAGAAGCCAAGTCCCTGTTCATTCACCCCTCACGTTGCCATTCCCAGGAGGGATCTCTCTATCCTACCCCCACCCAAATGTACACAATGTCACGGCCCTGTTAGACACCACACCCCCCTCAGCTGCTGCCTCTCACACGTCCAGCCAGGTAGCGCTCTCCAGGCACCTCTCACTGTATCGGAGCTCTTCCGATGCTCTCTCAGCAGAGACACGCAACGGGCCAAAGGCGAGGGGGCTACGTCAGGGAGAAATCTGGTCCTCTCTCCATTACGGGGGGCTGAGCTGATTTCCCTCCACTCTCCCCCTCAGCTCTATGGGGCTTTGTGTGTGTTACTTCAGCGAGCCAGGGGGGCTTGGGGACCTGGCTCCTCTGTGAGGGAAGTGTAAAAATGGAGTGTGTCTCTTTCCATTGCCAGGGCAGGAGGCCGTCACAGACGAGGGCAGCTGGATGCCTGACTGGCAACGAGGGGCACTGGCGACTCAGGGAGCACTAATGGACCCACCCCGGAAACAATGCTGCCCACCAGGCATCCCCCCACCGATAACTCACACCACTCAGGTCTGGTCCCATCCCCAAACCCTGCTCCCCTTTCAGGAGCTATTCCCCCCCCCCTCTTTCCCCCCCCCAGTAAGCCTCTTGGTAAAGCTCACCATAGGGGGTACAGCACAGAGCAAACCTCCTGGGGTACTTCTATGCAAATCACTCCCCCAAAATGGTACCCTCCTCACCACCCCACCTCAGGCAGAGGGAAATGTTCAGAGGAGAAGGGTTAGGAAATTATCTTCCTTTCTTTTTAAGGCTGAAACCAGCCCTGCGAGCCTGTGGAAACGAATGGTGCAGGCTAGCTGGGATTTCAAATTCCGTGATTAAGGGCTGAGGCGATTTCCGCCCCCACCCCCCCTCCTTGGGCTGATAGAGCATGCTGGGGATGAGGGCAGCTTTTTGCGTGGCTGCCAGCAGCTCTGATATGCGCCTCTGCCGTCACCAAGCCGAGAGATTATTCTCTGGATCTCCCAGGCTGTTTATCAGGAACGCTCACTGCTGCTGCTGCCGCTAAACCAGTTTAAATACCAAAATAAAAAAAAAACCCACTTCCCTAACCTCAGAAGCAGAGAGAGAGAGAGAGAGAGCGCGCGAGAGAGAGAGAGAGAGAGTCAAAGTCAGCCAGAAGAGGAGGTAAAGAATGCCTGGGAGACAAGCAGGATTCATAACAAAACAGCAGAGACCTCACCAGCCCCAGATACGCAACAGCGAAACCAATCTCCACCTCGCTCCAGAACCAGGCTTCATCTAGAGCTGCACCCACGGGATTGTTACCCTTGTCATATAAAGAGACGGGCAGATGTACTCTACAAGCTCCTTCCAAAGAGGACAGCAGCACAGGGCTGTTAACTGGGGAACCTGGCAGCCTCCAAGCACTGGAGAGAGGTGTATCGTTACAAAGCCGGCAGAGGAAATGAACAGGTCAAATTCAGCCCTTGTCTAAGTGGGCACGTCTCCCACGGACTTTGCCTTGGTTCAGTGTGACAGTGAGTAGCGTGAGGCAGGTGTGGTATTACCACATCAATGGCAAGCTGACCATATTGCTGAGAGCCGCCGAGCCTGTTACCTGGGCCTGTGCATGGCATGTAGAGCAAGCAAAAGAGGGAAGGATAGCAACAGGCCGCAGAGTAGGTGTCAGCAGCAGGGTCGGGGGATGCCAGCAATTTAACAGCATCACCCACCCACTTGCTAGTTCGGAAAAGCCACCTGTGACCATGCAGGCCTGCTTGGTCAGCCTTGCACTATGTGTTGTGAACAGGCACCGTGGAGGTATCGCACCAACCCTGCCGCAGCTGGAGGAGACCTGTGAGAGCCCTGTGGGCAGTGTGTGCTCGGAGACACAGTGTGCGCTCAGGGGTAATGAAACACCCAAGAGGCCATATCCGGCGGCATGGCCGTAGAGGGAGGAAGCCACTGGGGCCAGATTCCAGAAGTCTGTGGAACTGCTGGCGCTGAATGACTCTGAAAAACCAGGCCCTTCGTTTTCAACAGAAAGTGATTAATTGCAAGAATGGCTATCAAGCAGGCAGTGCTGCCTAATGGTGGGAGTGGGATTCGGGGCTCCTCAGTTCTATTCCTGATCCTGCCACTAATTGGCCGAAGGGCCACAAAGAGAGTCAAACCTTCTGAGTCAAAATGAAAACATTCCCTCTGCCCCGGCTGCCCATCGCCTAGTCCCACCAGAGCAACCCCAGCAGGTCTCTGGCTATTGGGGTGGCGCCTGGTCCCAGTTACACCAGTGGAAATGTGGAGTAACTCCATTGACATCATGGTCATGGAAAGCAGAACACGACCCTTGCCTTAAAAAAGTATTGCCCACCAGTCTGCTCCCCCAGAGCGATGCTCAGCATGAGCTGGGTGTCACACACACACACACACACACACACACACACACACCCCGTCATGCCAGCAAACAGGCCAACTCCTGATCCCTTTGAAGTCAACAGCTTATGTGTCCATTACAAAATGCACCTGAGAGGGATAATGGGGCGGAATTAGCCATGTAGACCACACGGCTATGCTGAGATATAGCTCCAGCCTACACATCTGAATCGGAGTCCTGGGGCTGCTCCCTCAGCCCTTCCTTCCCTGAACAGTAGCATGGCCCTGGCAGAGCTCACACTGAAAGGGAACCATAAAAAGCTGGGAAGGGAGGAGTTCCTTCTGCTGCACATCACAGCCCAACAGCATTTGCTAAGTCATTGTCCTTAAGCACCAACAGTACATCCTCGTGTCCTGCACCAGCACCTGGGCACCAGCGTGTTCCAACAAAACCCTCCCTCAGCTGAAAAGGGGCAGAAACAACTGGGATCTTCCTGGAGTCTTGCCCCATGACTGAAGTTACGGCTTCTGAAGACCCCCATGGCTGGGATTCTCAAAGGAGCCTAATTCCCTTGGTCTCCTTGGAAAATTCCAGCCTTAGGGTACACATCTTAGGAGCTGGGAGTTGTAATTCTCTGAACGAGCTAGTGTGCTAAAAATAGCAGCTTAGCTGCGTGGTCAGTGGAATGGACTAGCCGCCCCAAATACATACCTAGAGTTTCCGATGGGATTGCGTCAGGGCAGCTAGTCCCTCCGACCACTCCTGAGTCCGACGCTGCAGTTACGCTGCTTTCTTAGCACACTATCTAGATCAGAGCTAGCGCAGGTATGTCTGCCTGAGCTGGAAATTACACCTCCAGCTTCAGTGTAGACATATCCTACCTGCCCATTGAACCACAGAAATCTCCTGCAAAGCAGAACGTTCTTCTCCCCTACCACTGTGCCTGGTATGTAGTCATTAAGTTAGAGCCCTTCTTGGATAGGTAACGTCCTACCTTTGAGCTCCAATATGCGGATGCTTTCCCATTCCAGGACATATTTGGGATGCTGCTTCTGGGCCCAGTATCAGCGCTGCCGCCATCAAAAGCCATCACCACTCCAAAAAGGTGGGCACCAGCAGCAGCCAACCCATCATCCCTAGGTGGGAGCAGAGACGTCTGCATCCCCCAGGAGCATGAATGCACAAAGCACCGTGCAAAGACAAGATTCTGGGTTCACACAGCTTGCAGGCTGGCTCTGACAAGTAGCACATAGAACCGTTCAGGTGCAGAGGAGTGCTCAGGGCAAGAGAAATCTATGCAAGAAGCGGGCCCTATAGAAGGATTTGAAGAAAAAGAAAGATGCTGGAGAGTGAGATCCTGCTGTGAGTGTCATGGGTGACCTGGAGGAAAGCGAGGAGTTAGGGAAGAGGAGAGGCAAGGGAAGAAAGGGCGGCAGAGGGAAACATGCAGACTATGGCAGAGCAGGGCGCAGACTTAAGGCAAAAAAAAATGAATTTGAACCTGATGCAGAAAGAGCAAGGGAAGGGATCCCAAACGGGGAGTGATGTGTTGAGAGACTTCAGGAGGTCACAAAGGAGGAGGCTGCAGTAGTCAAAGTCTCAGAAATGTCTGTTTTCCATGCAGAATGTTCCCTGCAAACCCACGCACCTGGGCACATGCAGCCAGAGATGGAAAAATCTTACTAGTGTTAATCAGAAAGCTGCAGGCATTGGATTACTCATGCTCAGTAATGCTGCAGAGGGTGGGCACTAGGTCTCATCCTGTACAAAGGACCATGTGGGGACACCTGTTTCAGATCCTGAAACTCTTGATGATTTCCACTGAAATTTCCCCCATGGAGCCCATAGATGTGGAAGATCTTGACTTTAGTAAGGTTTTTGATACTGTCTTGCATGACCTTCTCATAAACAAAACTAGGGAAATACATAGGGTGGCCAGGTGCCCGGTTTTCAACCGGAAAGTCCAGTCGAAAGGGAGACCTGACAGTGTCCGGTCAGATCTACTGACTAGAAGACACCCAAAGGCCGGTTACTGCGGGTGGGGAGGTTCAGGGTCATCTGCACCAGTCCCTACTCAGCCAGGCCGCCTATCTGTGTCAGGTGCTGCAGCTCCCAGCCACGGCTCTGCAAGCGAGTCCCTCCTGAGCCCAGGGAGGCGGGGGCAGAAAAGCAGCTAGTGACAGAGGGGAGGGGAAAGAGGAGTGGATGGGGATAGAGCTTCAGGGGAAGAAGCGGAGCAGGGGAGGTTCTGGCATTCCAGCTGTAGTGTCCGTTTTTTAAATATTACCAAGTTGGCAACCCTAGAAATACAGCCTAGATGAAGCTACTATAAGGGGTGCATAACTGGTTGGAAAAAACTGTTCACAGTGGTTCACAGGCAAGCTGGAAGGGCATAATGAGTGGGGTTCCACAGGGATCAGTTCTGAGTCCAGTTCTGTTCAATATCTTCATCAATGACTTAGATAATGGCAGAGAGTACACCTGTAAAGTTTGTGGACGATACCGAGCTGGGAGGGGTTGCAAATGCTTTGGAGGATAGGATTAAAATTCAAAATGATCTGGACAAACTGGAGAAATGATCGGAAGTGAATAGGATGAACTTCAATAAAGACAAATGCAAAGTACTCCACTTAGGAAGGAACAATCATTTGTATACATACAAAATGGGAAATAACCGCCTAGGAAGAAGTACTGCAGAAAGAGATCTGGGGATTATAGTGGAGCACAAGCTAAATATGAGTCCACCGTGTGAAACTGTTGGGGGAAAAAAAAAAAAAAAGCAAACATCATTCTGGGATGTATTAGGAGTAGTATTGTAAGCAAGACACAAGAAGTAATTCTTCCGCTCTACTCCATGCTAATTAGGCCTCAATTGGAGTATTGTGTCCAGTTCTGGGCACCACATTTCAGGAAAGATGTGGACAGATTGGAGAAAATCCAGAGAAGAGCATCAAAAATGATTAAAGGTCTAAAAAACATGACCTATGAGGGAAGATTGAAAAAAATTGGGTTTGTTTAGTCAGGAGAAGAGAAGACCTAGGAGGGCATGATAACCGTTTTCAAGTACATAAAATGTTGTTCTAAGGAGGAGGGAGAAAAATTGTTCTCCTTAACCTCTGAGGATAGGACATGAAGCAATGGGTTTAAATTGCAGCAAGGCCAGTTTAGGTTGGACATTAGGAAAAACTTCCTGTCAGGGTGCTTAAGCTCTGGAATAAATTGCCCATGGAGGTTGTGGAATCTCCATCATTGGAGACTTAAGAGCAGGTTAGCCAAACACCTGTCAGGGCAAGTCTAGATCAGTGGTTCTCAACCAGGGCCACGTGTACCCCTGGGGGTACTCATAGGTCTTCCAGGGGGTACATCAGCTCATCTAGATATTTGCCTAGTTTTACAACAGGCTACATAAAAAGCACTAGCGAAGTCAGTACAAACTAAAATTTCATAGACAATGATTTGTTTATACTGCTCTGTATACTATACACTGAAATGCAAGTACAATATTTATATTCCAATTGATTGATTTTATAATTATATGGTACAAATATAAAGCAAGCAATTGTTCAGTAAGTGTGCTATGACACGTTTGTATTTTTATGTCTGAATTTTTAAGTTTTTAATTGAGGTGAAACTTGGGGGTACACAAGACAAATCAGACTCTTGAAAGGGGTACAGTCATCTGGAAAGGTTGAGAGCCACTGGTCTAGATAATACTTAGTCCTGCCATGATTGCAGGGGACTGGACTAGATGACCTCTCACGGTCCCTTCAAGTCCTACGATTCTAACCTCAGTAATGGAGCATGGCTGCTGGAGCAGGTTGGTGCGCAAACAGCATCACGAAGGTTGAGAGGAAGGATGCTCAGCAAGGAGGAGGATAGTTACACATTTAAGGCACTAGGCGAGGACTCGAGAGACCTGGGTTCGAATCCCAGCTGTGTCACAGGCTACCTGCCTGACCCTGGTAGTCAATCTCTCTGTGGCCCTCGATTTCTGAACTGCCCTTTTTCCAGTCTGTCCAGAAGGAAATACGATTTCAGAAGGGGACGTGACTGGTGACAAAGGAAGCATTTGGGACCTGAGAACATGGAACAACACTCACTTTCCTTAAGTCAGCCTGCCCATTCTGAACTGCAAATGTGAGGTGCGTCTTTCAGGACTGGGAAGGAAATAGGCCCTTTTTGACAGGGTAGGCTTGAGTTAGCTAAGCAGATCCCCTTCTGCTGTGTTCGGTATCTTTTCTTGACTTCAGTCAAGAGCACATCCTCTGATGGAGATGACCACATCTCTTCTAGACATCAGCTGTGCCACAGTAATTAGTAAGTACCTATGTAGACCAGATGGATAGGTGCACGGATTTGCAGGACAGGAGCTGAACCTCCCAACCCATTCTGAGAATCCCCCACACTAGCACAGTGCTGGCTATTGATGTCCTTCCTGGGGTTTTCCAGCAGGCAGGAAACGTACCATCCACTTGCAAGAAAGGTTAAGACCACTTTCCAATTAGAGAGGCAGGAGCCTCTGAAGGGATATTAATCAGGACATCTTCCTCTCATGGAAATGCAAATCAGCAGAAAGGAAACTCAAGTGATTAGAACATCAGCAGACGGAGCTGGGACTTCGATCTCAGCTCTCTGCAGGGTGGGCGGATGGGATGGAACAGGGCTAAACCCAGCAGTGACCTGGCAACGTGCAGTGGCAGAGGATAGTTCCTCTTGACCTCCTGACCGCAAGCAGAGCAGAGGGCATGTATCTGATGGCAGAATGATAGGCCTGGGCTTCTAACAGAGGGTTATATTCCCTGCTGGGAATGCCAGAAGTTTGACAAAGCTCACTCAGGGAACCTTTAGCACCAACATTTTGGGGCCAGCTGTAGTGGGGACTCCGGAAGATCCAGCCCTCAATGCGTGTTGCTCTCCTCCCAGTGCCACCCCCCTCAGAGACGTAGTCAGGCCGACGTGACTCCCAGCACCCTGGACCTCTGGATTCCCACCCACCCATTCTCTCCTCCCAAGCCCACGCCTGCAGTGTTGGGAGTGCAGCAATCAGCCCTCTGGGGAGTAGACCCCACCTGCCTTGGGGCATCAGGAGCAGGTCACTAAGGGGGAGGCAGCGGAGGAGAGGTTTGGTGGAGAGAGGCGGTAGGGGAAGGTACGGGGGGAGTAAGGGAGGAAAATGAGAGTAAAGGGACAGAGGGAAGGGGAAGGCAGATGGCATGAGGGAAAGGAGGAAGAGGAGAGCTGGGGGCAGAGGCTGAAGGAGGAAAGGAAGGGAGGTAGGCACAGCAGGTGGGATAGCAAGGGAAGAAGTGGGTGTAGAGCAGAAGGGAAGGGAGGCAGGATCAAAGAGCAAGGGCTGTCAGGAGCCAGGATTTCCTCCTGTGGTGTCTGCTCTGAAATCCTCTTGGGGCCCCAGACTCCCTTGTGCAGAGAGACCCTCCCCAGCAGGGCTGGACATCAGCATAGAGCAGAGCTCCGGATAGGAGCTGGCACAGAGCTCTGAGCCACTGCAATAATCCCCTTGCTGCGGACGGGTGGGGCGGGCAGCCGGCCCAGCCTGGCTCCCCAGCCTCCGTCGCTGGCTCTTAGCCCCGAGCTCCCCCAAACGCAGCACTCTGCAGCATGGGAGCAGTGGCAGCGCAGCAAGAGGAGATGGTTAGGCCTGGTGACGCCCGCAACGCTTCCCTCTTCCTCACACCAGTGTCTGTGGGCGAGGTGGGTAGCAAAAGCTGGAGAGGATGAGTAACGGGTACATCCGTGCCCCACGAGTCACTCTAACAGGGAGGCGAAGGTCCAAGCTGAGTCCAGCTCGGGCTCTTCTCACTACAGGAGGCATTAGTTCCAGCTGAGCCACTTCAACGCAGCATGCATATCAGCTGGACAGAGGAGAAAAACAAGGGGGCTGAGATAAGAGGATAGAGAGAGAGGCAAAGGGAGGAGGAGAAGGAAAGAGACAAGGGGAGGGAAGGAGAGGGCGAAAGGGAGCGTGAGGGGAGAGGAAAACAAACAGAAGGGGGAAATAGAGGAGGAGAGATGGATAACCAGGAGAGAGAGAGAGAGAACAGTGAGGCTACAGAAAAGATGGGGTGGGTTTATCCAGCTGGAAACAGCCCCCTGTGCAGGAGGCACTGCCCCAGTGAGAGATGGCTCAGGCATGGGGCAGCAACATCCGACAAGAGAAAGGGGAAGGAGAGAGCAGATGGGGATGGGGGAGAGCTTGCTTTAGGCAGCCAAATGTTCTCGGGATGGAAATCTCTAACACCTCGGGGGTGGGGGGATTGCCCCTCTGTCTCTCTCAGCTCCCATTCTGCGATTCCAAACCTCCAGCCACCTCCCCTCCTCCTCCGGTTTCAGTTCTGAGCTAGTTGCGATGCCAGCCCCTGACCTGTTATAGCACCCTGCTTTGAAACCACTGCTGCCTAACAAGCATCCAACGCCTTCTCCCACAAAAAAAAAAAAAAAAAAAAAAAAAAAACACCAAACCAAACCAAAACAAAAAAAACTTTCAGCCAGTGGGTCTCATGCCCCTGCAGTCCCCAATTCCTCTGACACCACCACCTGCCCCGGCATTAATTCAGGTACCCATTTGCTTTAACAAGGGAGTAGTGTCCCCTGGACATGCTCTCCCCTAACCCCCATTCTATCAGCATTAGTGGGAGTTATGGTCCATGGACATCAATCCCCTCCCAGCTCATTGAGAGGAGAATAGAGGTTTCCATCTTACAGGGTGTTGCAAGTAATTACAGCCTTTCTATTAATGCCAACAGCCTGTCTTTCTCCTGAGAGTTCTGCCTGTTGTCCATTTACCCAAATCTGCTGGCTTAGATTGGACACCACATTTTTTCTCCTTTGGGTTCTGTCT
The DNA here is from genome assembly GCF_002925995.2 of Terrapene triunguis. Taxonomy (NCBI): domain Eukaryota; kingdom Metazoa; phylum Chordata; order Testudines; family Emydidae; genus Terrapene; species Terrapene triunguis. The sequence continues at coordinate 7,214,142 of NW_020664589.1, read as the reverse complement.
CCTACCTCTTGTCCAGCAGCTGGGCCAACTTGAGAAGAGATGTACTCAGATTTCACAAGCACAGGAGGGTCTGGGTTTGTATTTGGAAGGAGATTCAGATGCTACATCTCAAATCAGTCCTGAACCAAGGCCCAGAACGGTGCTAATGGGCACAATGCCATTGGAGGACCCATCTTTCAGACAGAACCGAAAACCCAGAGCCTGAACACTTACATTCTGAATAATAATTTTCATACGAGTTGGGGAGTTTTAGCAGACCTAGCCAAACTCCCACATAAGTAACCACATTTTTCCTCCCGAAAATCTCATAGCCGTTCCAGTCAGAGATGAGATTCTTATGAACTTCCTGTCCTAAAATGTTAGATATAGTTATTGTTAAATAGCTACTATGTACCACCCCAGAGGTGACTGCATTTCAGTGATGGATATACATCCCTCACAAAGACCTTGTGAAGCTTAGTAAACAATTGCTTATAAAGCCCTTTGAGATCCTGGGATGAAAAGGATAAAACATAGGCAAAGTGTTATTTCTACTCGGATCCCTCTATTTGGGGACTTACAACTTCTTGAAAACTCTGCCATTTACCCCGAACTTGATGTGATCACACGTGACGCCCGGTATCACCGGGCACTAAGCAATCACTGATGATGCCATCACGCAGCGCCCCGTGCAAACACCATACACTGTAATCTGGACATCACCATCGGCCACTCAACTAATGGAGAAGTCACCCCAAACCTAGCACATGTGCGGTTGGGGCCCCATTCAAAGCCCACTCAAGATCGATGTTGTCATCGGGCAGCACACATCATCATCTGATGTCATCACATGCTGCACAATTAATGCGGCTATTATAGGGCCCCCACAAGGCAACCCTCACATCCAAAAGCACAGCGAATTTACGGCCTGATTCCCCGAGATACTAAGTCCTCACAAATCCCACTGAAGCCAACAGGAGCTGCAGCTGCCCAGCACCTTAGAAAAATCCATCCATTAATGCCAACATCATGACATGATCCGCAGCGCAAACCTGACATCAGCACCCGGCGTGGCCCTGTGTTACCCTGACGCCATTGCACTCTTGGATCCAGGAAAGCTACGGGAGCTAGGACTGCCACCCTGGGACCTTCTTGGGCGGGGGGGGGAGGGGGAATTGCTTGTGCACTTCCCTGAGGGTGGTGCCCCGATACATGCAAAGGCGGACGTGCCGAGTCCGTGCACGTAGCAATAGCAATTAAACCCAACTCCGTTGCAAAGAGGCCTGGCAGAGCTGCATTTATCAGCCTGCCTGGAAGGGGCTCGTGCAAGCTGTCCCCCTGGCTGACGGATTAGACAGCAGACAATTAGGTTTCAGACACACACACACGCGCGCACACACACACACACACACACACACAAATCCTTTTCTCCATCCATCTGCAAGGCCAAGCCGGCTGAGCACAGCTGTGCTGCTGTCCGGTGCTTCTGAAGCTGCGTGCAGCTGAATAAGAAAGAGCCCCCGTGCCTCGTCTTTCAGCGGTTGCTCACAAAATGAGCGAGAGGTCCCCAAAGAGATGACACAATTGCAATGGAACCGATTAACCCCTCGCCAGCTGGTTTCTCTCGCTTCTCTCTTCCCCACACCACACAACCACCAGCAGCCAGGTCAGAGAAGAACTCCCATTTCCTTGGCTAAAACAAAACAAGACCAAGGGCTGAGCTAAGTAAACCAGGAGAGAGAGAGAGAACAAAGCCACACGTTTCTGTTCCAAACCAACATGGCTTTTTTGGTGCACAGATTATTTCAGACACAGCTTTATTCTGCAATTTGCATTCCTAACTCTTCTAAGCAGGGAACGTGTCTCAATCTACAGGCCGTTTCCTGAGATCCTAGCTCAATTTTTACTCAGGCAAAACTCCCACGGAAGTCATCCCCACTTGGGATTTGGGTCAATAATGCCTCTTAAAAGAAGATGGTCCCTGAGACCAAAAATACGTAACTAGACATTACAACCAGTTACTATACCCAAAAAAGCCAATGTTGTAAACCTCGCAAGGGGTGATCTTGGCAATTACAGAGCAGTGTTTGAGTACAGGGAAATTATTTAAATAGACACAATGTGATTGGGACAAGCCACCCTGGCTTCTGTAAAGTCAAAACATGCCTGTCCAGTCTGTTAGAAGGTCTTTGAGGGTATCAACAGAATAATGGACCAAGGAGAATCAGTAGGTATAATTTGGATTTTCCTAAAGCCTTTGATAAAGTCCCTCAAGAGAGGCTATTAAGGAAACCAGAGGAGGAGTATTGGGTGAGAAGTAAAGTACTGTCATGTATCAGAAACCAGTTAAAAGATAGAAAACAAAAAGAGTAGGAATTCTCAGCACTGGAAGAAGGGTAACAGCAGGGTGCGCCAAGGATCAGCACTGGAACCGGTGCTATTTAATGTATTTATTAAGGATCTGGAAAAGGGAGTGCGTAATAAGGTGGCACAACAAAGTGACGCGTGGCAGCCAAGGCTAGAGAAGACCATGAGGAATTCTAGAGGGACCTAATGGAACTAGGTGACCAGGCAACATGATGGCAGATGACAGTCAGTGTAGACAAGTGCAGGCTCAGGCACATTGCAAGGAGTAACATGAACCACTCGGACACATCAATGGGGTTCTGATCGACCGTCATGACTCAGGAGTGCAGGAGACAGGAGTCTTGGCACCAAAGGGAAACGCTAGACTCTGAGAGACTCAAACATCCAAATGCCCTGGGAGAGGGTAGGAGATGCTAGGAGATTCTGAGAACACCAAGAGTTTCTGGAGGTGCTTGGTCATTCTATGGACTTTCTAGGATACTAAAGCCTTTTCAGCACAAACACTGTAAAACAGTCTCCAAGGCCACTCATTCCTGCTTTCCTCACTCCGCACAGTCACTATAGCAGGTAGTCTAGCATGGGCCAGCCCCCAGCCAGCTCCTTTCCAACAGGCGGTGGCACAAGGGGAACCACGTTCTGCTCTTCTAATCACCCACAAGCACTTGAGGAAAAATAAGCTGAACACCAAAAAGGACCATGTCAACCCATGGCCTTGCTCCCTACGCTCACAACCCTTGATCTCCCAGTGTCCTTTCAACACATCTTTCAACCAGCCCTCTGAAGGAGAGAAAGCCCAGACAGAAACTTGACATGTCTCATCTGTCATACGCTGCCTTTGGTGTATTATATGTGGGTTTTACATAAACTACCGTTTCTGATCTAGCATCTTAGCATCACAAAGTCCTTTATTTATAAGTGGGCCTATTTTTATTTATGTATTTATTTAAAGACACAGAGGGCAGAATCTCTCAAATCCAATGTGTCATGGTGTGAAGTACAGTCTGTTCTACCAGGCATGAAATGTAGCCAGTTTTTAAATACAGACTGCTAAATGGAAAAGGAGGTCATCCAGCCCCCTCCCCCAGGTCAGCTTGAGACGTTCCCTGTAGTACATTTTCCATAAATCCTACATGGTAGATATGAACCCTCACGCTTCAGAATAGACATCAACCACTGACTTAGGAAGACACACTCCCGGTGAGTGTTATTGCATAATTGTCTATTTGGAACATTTACCCCTTCTCTGAAGCATCTAGTGCTGACCTCTGTTAATGGTAGGATGCTGGACTAGACAGACCGCTGAGTTAGTCCAGTAGGGCGATTCCTATGCTCTTAATGTTTTCCCCAGTCTAGTTTCAAAGGTCGCAGATGAGGGGGCTTCCACCACTTCTCCTAGGAGACTTTTCCATAATTTAATATATTATTTTATCCATCCATTCATCCACCCATCTGCCCATCAGTATTTATAACGGTAGCATTAAGCATGGTATCAGGAAGATTTTTCATATTGCATCACCCATCGAAGCCCTCAACCACTTTAAATAATTATTCTCCTTACATGGTGTTTGTGTCCTCCAGATATTTTTCTGTCCTGTTATTGGGCACTTACTATTTAGCCCTTAGATAGCACTTTTCCATCTCCAAGGCGCTTTCCGGCAGTCAATGGGTAGGCACAATACCGTGGGAGGAAGTAAATGTTATCTATAATTCCCACTTACAGATGGGGAACTGAGGCACCTAATTAAGTGACTTGCCCAAACGCTGGAACACCAGAGCTCTTGACTCCCCGTACTATGTTCTTTGAAAACTGGAAGCCCAACCTCTGCATTAGTGGAGGCATGAGTAGTGAGGTTCTGCCTAGGCGCACAGTGCCAGGAGACTACAGTGCAGTGAAAGGAACAAAGCCAAACTCGGAGCACTGAGATCATCAAGAAGGCAATATGCCCAGTCCATGGAAGAAGAGACTGTGCTAATTTCAACACTGACAATTCCCAAGGAGAGGGCTCGGAGCTGATGAAGGTGGCGCATGTCAGACAAAGAGCAAATCAGGGAAACAGAAATCTGATAAAATAGGGCCCCATAAAATGCCAGTAAAGAATAACATCTGCCCTTTATAGAGCACTTTTCATCCCAGCTAAACAAACGGACATACAAACTACCCACCCACCACTGAAATGCAACCACCACTTGGGTGAAACATAGCAGCTGTTTAATGGTGCACAGGAACACTATGAAAAAAAATATGAAAGGAGAATCCTGCATCCACTTGAAACCATATGCAACTCTTTTCCTCCCAAAAGGACACAAACTCCCCTTGCAGACACCTTTCAGGTAACAATTTCCCACCTAGTTACAATGAAAGCAGCACAGACACTAGGGGGGATGTGTTTAATTCCCCATGCACTTTGCCCCTTCCCCCACCGTGAGAGACCGGGAGAAAAGACCATAAGAGGAGGTGCATTAGTAGAATTGGCTAATTCTAATCTGTTTTGCCATAGCTCCAAGGCTGCTTTTAATCTTACACAACCTCATTCTTCCCCCATTGCTGTACAGCTATAGCACAGAACTGCTCCTGCCCAATCTTTGTGATAACATAGCCCCTATAATGATGCCCATCTCCTTTGGGAAGGGGGTGCTTTACCTTTTTAAAGAGATATCCCTGGAATTTGGGACTCTTGACCTGTGGACAATCCAGAGATTACAAACCAGGGAAAGAAGCACTGGTTGGTTTTCACAGGGCGATTCACAGGGAGCGGGTAGATCACACAGCGATGGCTCCGCCTCTTTGCTTACAGCTCTATCTAAAGATATCCAGGCTCTCCTTTGTAAGGAAGAGCCTGGTTATCTGAAAAGCCTGCTGGAGATAAGAGGGAGCCGCCTTCCCACCTGCTTGTGCTAGGAGACACCACTATGTAACAGGAGCCACCTTCAAAGGCCAGCCCAGAACGATTAGAATGGCCCAAATGCCCATCTTATGTTACCTTTCCACTTGAGCAATCACTGTGGTTGACACATGGATGGTTACGCGATGGTGAACAGGAACGGGAAGGTGGCACATGCCAGCGTGAGCAGAAGGAGGAAGTGCCCAGGAGGCAGCAGCCTCTCTGAAGATGTGGTTCCCACAATGAAAGTTCGAGAGCTGCTGCTCTGGAGAATAAGTCAGGAGACCCTCGACTCCCCAGGAAACCGCCCCACTAGCTGGAATCAGGAGACTTCTCTATCTGATAGGGCAGGGGTGTCTGCCCAGAGGCCTTCTTTCTCAGCAACTCTTATCAAACTACAAGCCACACCTGGCACTCTCAACGCTGTCCTCAATGGCATCAAGGACAATGCCAACTTCTCGGGTGCTTTATTAAGGACTCTTTGATGCAATGCTGCTCTGATGCTGGGCTACGGTAAATGCTGTTGCTAAAGTCTAATAGCATTGTCACCGCAAAGGGAGCCGAGCCACAGGAGAGTTCTGTGGGGAAAGAACAGAAGTGAATTGAGTAGAGAGTTTAGCGTCTGTCTGGCCATGTAAATGCACACACACGTACAGATACACAATCCCATGAATGCACCCACCCATCCAGAGACATGGATTGTACACATATGCAAAGGCACACATTTACCCACACAAATACACCTACAGATGCACATTAACATGCATCTAGCTTACCCACTCGTAGACATGGATCTCACACAAACATGAAAAGGTATGCACATTCACTCTCAAACGTGCACAGTCTCTTTCACCAATATACACACACACATTCATCTCATGCCTGCACAGAAAAGCGCAGATACAGAAAGCAAGCACAGTCACCATGCACATTCCCCACAGACACAAACGCAAGCCCTCGGACACATTCACAAGCATGTAAACATGAGCGTGGTTATACACACTTCTACACACACATGCAGATGTGAGCAGACACATGCATAGACTCACACTCATGCACCTACACATGTGCAGACTCAAACCTGAGGGCCCCCCCACACACACACACACGTATGCCCCCTTCCATGCACCTACAAAGAGACGTCCATGCACGCACAGATTCACACCCAAGCACACGCTTGCGGTCTGACAGTCCTCTGGTGCTGACTATGATCCTCTTCCCCCAGATGTGCCAGTATCATTCTCCAAGCTTGAGAGTGCAAACAGTGAGACAATCTGGGCTTTTTTGTGCCCAATGGGTGAGAGTGGAAGCCAGCCAAACCCAGTAGCTATCAGATTGCTGTGCAGAAGAGACTTGGTCCTGACACTGGGCCACAAGCAGTTGTGGTATGAATGTGGGTGAATTTTATCAGCACTATCCATGCGATTACAGCCCACGGAGTCCTCCATCCACATACGCTGCAAGGTAATGGTCAGAGACACAGGAAGGAACAGTGAAACTGGCAACAATAATGGAGATTTACTACTTCGAGCCCTATTAACTGGGCCATCTGGATACCAAGTATCAGCATGAGTTATTAAAGACCACAGCCTGATGTTGTAAATGGGCATACAGGCAGAGAAGAGCTTGAGAAATGAGAGCAGTAGCCTTCTAAGTTATAACCTCCTCAAGACTTAGGAGGGGGTAGAATTCCATGGGGCTTCTTTCAGAAGGAGACTCATGGACCCACACACATACACAGAAGCATGCTCTGCAAATACTTGCACGTACACAATGCAAACACACGCACACAGAGCCAACGAGACATATGCACATATCTGTGATCACACCATCAGACTCCTACACACACACACACACACACACACACACACACACAGCGCTAGCAGTTACTGCAAGGGCGAGAAAGGAGTAAGGATAGAGGAGAAATGAAGAGATAAGAAGAAAATAGAAATAGTTCCTCATCCACAACATTGACAACCCCATACATTCAAAAAATCATGAGCCAAGCCCCAAAAGTATCATGAAATTTGCTTAAAATCATGAGATTTTTAACAAATAATAAAATGTCTTTTTGCTGTGTGGTATTTTGAGCCTTTCAGGTTCTCATTTTCCATTTCCTGCCCCCCCCACCCCCAACCATGAAGGCTCGAAAGCTACTTTTTATTTTTAAAATGGAAGCGGAGCGTCTCATCAAAATCATGAATCCAGAAGCTGAGGCTTTGAGAAAAACATCAAATATCCTGAGAGACTCAATAAAAATCATGGGTTTTGGCAACAGCGTGCCTGCGAAACTGCTTTGTGGGGTAGAACCATCAGGAGAGGAGGTGGAGGTGGAAGAGCCTCCACATTAGGGAACCCCAGGAGCATCAGGTCAGTTTCTTCTTCATTGTGTACTCATGGTCTTTTGATTCTCTTCTCCTTTGCACTAGGTTTACACTGTATGACTCTACTGGCTTCAACAGGAACTCCTACTTTATACCACTGTCCACAAGATTAGAATTACACTCTCAACCAGGAAGAGGGAACTATTTAATGTTGGGTACTAGGCTTTCCATTAAAAAAAATTATAAATTAATAAATGAAGCCAAAACCCCTTTTTCTCCTAAAATTGTGCATCACCTCTCAGGACTTGGAGAAATATCACATGGAACAGATGCTAGAACTGCAAAATGTAGGATGTACAGTAACAAAACTACCACTGCAGCCACAAAGCCATATGTATCCCTTACTCAAATGGTGCAAACTTCTGGTCTCCAACCACCTGGACCCTCTCTGAGCTGGTGACCTAGAAGTGAAAGGCTCTGTATCCCATTAGCAGCTCCTAAGCCTCTGATTTGATTTGCGTGTCATAACAAAGCAACTCCCTGGCATCAAGGAGCTTCTAATTCTCAGACAGTCTATAACGGATATCAACCCCCACAGAAAAACAAGCCGTCAGGACCTAGGCCCAGACTCAGGGAGAGTGGTGGTACTCTCCTCATCTCCACCCATAACAGATGAGAGAATTAACCACATTGGCTATGATTCATCATTCTGCTTCAGAGTTAACACCCCATTTAACTGAATGGGGGTAGGTCACACCTCTCCTGGACAAATCCCAGCTACATTAGTTTTATTTACAGGGTCTGACGGGGCTTGGGCAGGGGGGAAGGAATCCTCCTCTCAATCTGGTGGCTTGGAGAGAAGCAATGGCACAGCATTTCCACTACCCCTACCACAGCCCAGAGGCATGATCAGCAGTTGGTACCTCCACACACCCTACTGTACAGAGGACTGAGACCTGCAGGTCCATGTAGCATTGGATCTACTAGCCTGTACTGAGCATTGATTCCCTGGCCACATGACCAAACGCCTCCATATGGAGTCTGCCTGCACTGCCTGCCCCCCCAGCCCTATCCCCTCCCCATGACAGATAACCCATCCTGTGTGTTCAGAGCCTCCTCTACTCGTGCAAAGGCAGGGCTGTCATTTGCCAACGCAGGGCTAAGTCCGCAGGTAAACACACTGATGCAGTGCCCTGCTGCCTCCAGACTCCCCTGGCCAGGGACCCGATCCTGAGGTACTGGGATCGTGAGTGGCCCACTGCATGCTGACTTAAACCAACTCCTAACCGGGGGGGACAATTCTGGGAGGTGCCACATTCCCCCATCTCCCACTGAACGGATGAGGGCGGAATGCATTCAGAACCTCACAGGATGGGCCTTTTGCAATAGAATTTGACAGGAAGGGAGGAAGGGGCAGCAACTCAACGCACTGGGGCTAAGTCCACCCACGGCATGGCTTGAAATTGGCCCTAAATCCATCTTTCTGGGGCAGGACGGACCTTCGGGCTCGGACTCTGATCGAGCCATCCCCGGTGGGTTACTACTGGGAGCGACCAGTCACTTTTTAAGAGAGGCCACCAATATTTCCTGCAGGGCCTCAGCTGGCCGTGCAGGGCGTGGGAGCAGCGAGAGGCCAAGATCGGAACCCCCAGCCCAGGAAAGGGCTTGCCACGCGCTCAAGTTTTTGCCAGAGTCTTTCGTGACTGCAAATAAACAAACATTCTCCGGTGCAAACTGCCGCCTCGGCGGCTGCTGCTGCTCAAAGACAAACAATTTTTAAAAACCGGGTAAGGGAGCCAGGGGCTGGAAGCTCGGCGTGCCGCTGGCAGGAACCCCGCTCCCCATCTCTCCCGTGCCAATTCCTCTTTGCCGTCCCCACTACCTGCAAAAGGTGCAGCAGGCGGCGGGATTTAACGAGGCGCCGGCAGAGGAAGGGAGAGGGAGTGGGGCTGCCTTTCATCGGGGTCTCTGTGGTAACAGGCTCCCGCGGGCGGGGAAGGAGGGGGCTGCGCTCATCACGGCTCATGCAGGCCTCAGCAGAATGCGATTCTATTTTCTGCTGTTTCCTGTTCCTCGCTGCCACGTCGCCATGGCAACCGTGTTAGCTCAAGGAGGTTTGCTTCCCGTCTTTTCGCTCCTCTCCTTGGTTTTATTTTATTTTTTTCCAGGCTCCTCTCCCCGAGTTTCTGCTCTTTTCCCTTCTCCCGCTCGACTTTTTCAGCCCCCTGCCTTTATTGTCATTAAAAAAAATAAAAAGTCAGTGAAAGGTCTTTAGTGCCCCCCATCCCAACTCACCCCCAGTTTTTTTCTGGGCCAAGTGGAGATTTATGGGGCACACATTAAAAGACACTGTAACCATTTCCCTTTTGATGGCATTGACAGAGGAGCATTATTTACTGGCATTGTTTGCAGCCCAGGTTCCTTCCAGGCAGACCCAGTGTCCCCGGGGGACTCACCTTTTCAGTTTTAAACTGGGAAGGTACAGGGCCAGGGGCGGGGAGAGAGAGGCAGGAGAGTTGCTTCTCCACAATAAATTAGCTGGTGGAGGATGCTTAACAGTTGCTCTGAACCCAGACCCTCACATGGCTCTGTCTCTCTAACTTTTCATGTTGGGAAATATTAACCCTTTGGTACCTCTAGACATTCAGCCCCAGGGCAAATGTCACCAGGGTGGATAGAATCTTCACCCATAGGGCGGCGCCAAGTCTGCCTTTGGGAATGGTGTTGGAAGGGTTAACGTGCTCTGCCTCGGGCAGGGAAGGGACTGCTGGCACCAGTCTGATGGCTTTGGCAACCAGAGAAAGCCTTGCAGTCCCTACGGTTTGGGGCCTGAGTGGACGCTGCCTTGCACCTTCTGACATCATCTACCCCATGTACAAAGAGCCCTCTCTGTCCCTGCACAACAGGTGCAGCGAATACACCAAAGCCCCATGCATGAGAGGTCAGAACGGTTCAGTCCCTCTGGGTCCCTTTGTCCAGCATCTCGGTGCAGAAGCAGGCGCGCAGCACCACGGAGAGGGCGGGGCTGTGACTCTCCACTTTTGTGAAGGATGCAGCCCCTCTGTGCAGAGGCTGCCGGTGGTAGGGGTAGTTAAGCACCATAATCCCACAGCAATGTAGACACTTGCCTAATGGGCTGAGACCGCTGGCCTATTTCCACACATGATTCTCACTCACACATGGAACTGGCAATGGAGGCAAGATGCTCTGTCACTGCCAATTAGCCACTCGTCGGTCAGTGCTGGGATGGCTGTTCAGTGACCTATGAGTTTGGTGGTCTCCAACTAGCTGCTCGCAGGCACGTGCCCTTGTCACTAAACAACCACCACATGCAACACTCAAGGCAGCCGGAGGCCAAGGACCAAATGGACCATGGAGGCTGAACTACCCCCTTCGCCCCTAGAGGCGAGTCAGGATTGAGGCCCGATGTAAGGGCAGTGTGAGATATCGCCTCTACTTAGGTGCTCACCGGAGACCCGAGAGAGGATGCCATAGTGTATCTGTTCTATGGCCATGCAAAGAGGCCATCAGCTCCTGGGGTGACAATCCAGCAGCACGAACGTTCACTTTTAAGGAACAAGCTGGACCAGAACCATTCTGACCACGATTATTTATGTGCTTGAGTGAACTGACAGGGAGAGAACAAAATGGCGGTGGAGGAGGCTGAAGAGAGGCTGAAGAAAGGAGGATGACGGGCCCAGCCTCAGTTTGGATGGAAGAGCAGGACATACCTGGTGACACCAGATACCCAGGCCAAGCACGTTTCCAGAGGCAGCCGATAAACAGTACTTGTCGTGTGTGTCTGAACACATCTGGTATACCTTATGCTCCCATGGACTGCAAGGAGAGCGGTGTGTCTGCGGCAGGAAAACCAGCTCAGCCTGTCGGCAGTAAGGAACCTAAGACGAAGGGCACAATAGCCAGCATCAGAAATGGCAGGCCCCAACTCCACGCTCTTCCTCGTTATTGGACGAAAGAGGAACCCATCTGCTTTGAAACTGGAAGCATCCTACATATGGCCAGGCTCTAGCTTGACAAAAGAACCACCAACAGGGCAGCAAAGCTTTACATTGGGATTTTCAAAATAACCTCAAGGAAGTGAGGTTCCCACTAAAAAACCAATGGGAATTTGGTACCTAACTCCCTTAGGCCCCTTTGAAAACCCCAGCTTTAAAAAAAGAGCCAGGGTGACATCCTAGCCTTGTTGAAGTCAGTGGGATTTTTACTATTGAGATCAGCAGATTTCACCACGAGGCAGCTATTTCCTTTCTTGCCCAGTGTCATGCTATACCCAGCCTGGTGCTGGTGCCTCTCCATGCATCGCCTGAGCACTGCTAAACCAATTCCTCATGCCCAGATCTGGGCTGGAACAGTTTTAGGTGCCTTTTAAGAGTTGTGGCTTGAAATTAGAGGCTGGGTTAATCTGACCTTGTTGCACATTTCACATCTGCAGCAGGAAGAGCCTTCAAGGAACGCGGCCACATTATTTGTGGATTTTTGTTTTGTTATATAGCAGACATCTGCAGCAGAGGGGAGAGGGATGGAGGAGGAAGAATCAAAAGGAACAAGAAATTCCACCAACTCAACATTCTCCCCCCCCCCACGTCCCAACTTGTTCCAAGTTCAGATCTTAAACTACCGCAGGGGGAGAGAGAGGTCTGAAGGCACAACAGAAAGAACACACAGCCCTGCTCAATAAAAGTCTCTCCCCCCCTCCGCATCACAGGGCTTCTCTGTGCACAGAGACCCTGGATTTTAAACTGGTGCAAAAGCACAGGCTTTAAAGCAGCCTTCTGTCCATTTTTATTCAGTCTATTAGGGACAGGTTGACATCTGAAATAAGCCATTCAAACTGAAACACAAGTGTCTACACAGGGGTTTGCACCAGTTTAACTAAACCAATTTAAATCGGTACAAGTTTGCGTAGAGAAGGCCTCCTCCTTTTTCTCTCTCTCTGCTGCCTGCTCTAACTTTCTCTCCTCTTCCTTCCTTTTATTTTCCACATCTCTTTCTGCTCCCTGTTCCCCCTCTCTCTCTGCCCCATTCTGCATTTCCACTTCTGAACACTCTCTCCAACCCCCCTCTGTTTATCTCCCCGCGCTCGCTCTCTCTCTCCTTGACACAAATGCACACATGAACTAGGGGCCTTGGATAGGTCTTGGATGCCAACCCACTGACTGCAGAAAAGCATCTGTTCTACAGAGACAGCCCCAGCCAGGACTGCAACGTTCACTATGGAAAAGGGCTGGAGGAAGAATTAGAAGCAGAGAAGGTTCCACTTGCAGAGCAGACGCAGCTGCTGGTCTTGGGGGCGGGGGAGAGGGAGACATGCACAAGAGGGATGAGGGGAGCAAAGAGAAAGAGAATGAAAATGGAAGAGGAAACGAGGGGAAGAAAAGAAGGGATCAGATAAAGCCCCATGTGTCTGTAAAGGAACTTCCAGGGACATAAGTTCAAGTAAATGAGATTACAGGGGATGGAGGTGGGGATTCCTAGCACAACACCCCCCCAGAATCAATAGGCTTTGCACCAGTGCAGGGGTCCACCCACGCAGAGCTCATTGCAGGATCGGGGCCTACGCTTGTCAGGCACTGTGTAAATGTATCCAGGACACTGCAGGTGCTCTTCCCCTCTCAGGATCTGAGCCCCTGGATTGCTAAATCCCACCTTAACCAAAAGCCCCATGTATGAGCACTACCCTGTCCAGACTGGCGAGACCCTGCGAGGTTTTCAGAGAAGGGATGGTCCAGGGTCACAGCATTGGATTGGGCCTCAAGTGATGTGGATTCATTTCCCACCTCTGCGCTTCCCATGTGACCTTTCGCGAGTTGCTCAGGGCCAGATCGTACAAGGTTTTTAAGGGTACTTCAAGATGCAGATTGGTGCTTTTTAAACATCGCACTAGGCGCCGATCTGCATCTTTGGTCACCTCAACACCTTTAACCACTCAATTTCTCATCCCTAAAATGGGGATAAACACCACTTCGTGTCTCCCATGCTTTGTCTGGCCCATTTAAATTTTCAACTCTCTGGAGCCAGGTCTTCCCCTTACCATGTGTACGGCAACTAGCATAATGGGGTCTTGATCCAGCCTACTGTAAATCCCAACTACAACGGCATGGCAAAAGGTGCTAATGGTTTGCACATTGGGGGTCACTGATGTATAAGCACTCAGGGTGGACGTCTCCACTGAAAGAGTTGAAAATGCCACGCAGTAATCACCCAGAGAGTCCTTACGGGCATGGAGTAGGTTAAACCCCTCTTTGTCTAGGCTGCACAAAGTAAGGGTAGGTGTGTAGGTTCACCTGTCCTGACCAGGTCATCAGATGGGAACCTTGGTCTAGGGGTTTCACAGGTGGAAGTGCAAGGCCTATGGCAGAACAAAGGGGCACAGGGTTGGCTGAAGTGGTAGATCTGAGAGTTTTATGTGAGAGTCCTAGAGAAAGACCCCAAGCAGCTACTTCTGGGGGCAGGGGGCCTGAGGTTTCTGCAAGAGGGAGTTGCCTGTGTGCAGGTTGTTACCACCTATGTACCAGGACATGGGACTTGTGCACATCTTGTAAATAAACAGATGTCAGGCCTTTTTGGTGCCTACCTGACTCCACCCCACCCAGATCTGCTCCAGCCAGGAAACTGACGTGTGAAGCCCCAACTCCTGCTACCGCTCAGCAAAAGGGCAAGGGTATCAGGGTTTGGCCTCCCAAGATATCCAGGGCTTCCTGCTTTTGGCCAGACCAGGAATATAAGGAAAACGGCCTGCCGCACATGGTATTTTGGGGCTTCCAGCCAGGAGCAGGAACTGGTGAGGAGAACAAAACAACATTGAGAAGTGGGGGTGGGTAGTTATCTGAAGTGTTGCATGAGATTCGGGCCCGGCTTTCCGGTTCAGGGTCACCGGCCATCAACTACGCACCAAGGAAAGGGCGTACTCAGGGATGCGCTCCCTGATAACTCTTTGGTTTTAATACTCCGCTAATCTGTTCGCAGCACTGAATCACTGCAGCCCCCAGTATCCTGCAATATTCTCAAATCTGTAGCTGCAGCCTTTTAACTCCCTGGCAGCACTGACTGCAGTGGCTCGGACAAAGACTTGGAAGCTGCCAGGCTCTGAACCTGCTGTGCTTGTAAATGATGCGACTCCAGAAGGAAATTCTGTGCAAAGACAAAACAGTATTTAAAGGAACCAGCTTCTGAGGGGCTTATGGGCCCCCCAGAGCCTCTGAGTGCACCTGCTTGAGCTCACATTTGCATGCACAATGCAGGTGAGTGCTCACTTCCACGCCGGAGATGGGGGGCCCTGCACCTGAAAACAACACTGGTACACTTCCAGGGGTTCTCTGAAAACGTGAAGCCCAGCCCAGCCCTGCAGGAAGTGGGCATAACTCCAGCCCTCCAACCGAACTTTCACAATTTGACTCCAAGGGTGGCAAAGCTTTCGGGCTGTGCTTGTTGTGAAGACCTGGAGTCTAATCAACATCAGATTCCAGATTGCTGCTCCCACTCAGTCACAGCTGCTCTCTGACGTGGGGGGAGGGGGGACGCTAATGGACTCCAGCCAACTTTGTTCAGGAAGGATCAGTATTAAAGCACTGGACTGGGATTCAGGAGACCTAAGTTCAAATCCTGGCTCTGCCACAGGTTTCCTGGGTAACCGTGGGCAAATCACTTAGGGCAGGTCTACACTAGGAACTTACATCAGCATAGCGATGTCTGTGAAAAATCCACACCCTCAAGAGACGTAGCTAAACCAACCTAACCCCCAGTGTAGACAGAGTGAGAATTCTTCCTTTGGCCTACTTAGTGCCTCTTGGGGAGGTGGATTAGCTACCCTGACGGAGAACCCCTAGATAGTGTCTATGCTGAGGCACTGCAGCTGTAGCATTTCAAGTGTAGACAAACTCTTCTCTCTGTGTACCTCAGTTCCCTCCCTGAAACATGGGGATTCTAATACTTCCTTTCTCCCACCTTTTATCTGTCTTCTCTACCCAGATTGTCAGCTCTTTGGAGCAGGGACATGTACAGCTCCCCGCACAATGAGCCCCTTATGTACTATTGTAATACCAGTAAGTAACAACATAAGCCTCAGGCAGCAGCTGACGATAGAAACGTGCCGAATCATCATTTTCTACTGGCACAGCTATATTTTCTTCAACAGCTGCGTGTCAGCTCCCCACCAAAACATCCCAGAACGGTCCGTCACTGCAGCCCATCTGGGATGGCGTTGCAGAAAGGAAGGCACATGATTTGCCGAATGCCTTCTTCCCACTTGAACGTGTACAAGAGTAAAAGGAAGCCCTCCACAAACACAGCTGTTTAACCCCATAAAGCCTTTCCCTGAGGCCCCCCGCTTCTTCCCCAGCAGCGCCCCTTCCCCTCGGCGTTCACTATCTATATTTAGTCTAACAGTGGAAAGCAGCTGCCAGGGGGCTGGAGTTGAGATGTTTCGAGCAAGGTCAGCTTAATCCACCCATGCTCCCACCTCAGTTTCCAGGTCTCCTTCTCTCCTGCCGTTGCAAGAGGACAGATCCTTTCCTTGATTTAAAAATCAACGTATTTGTAAACATTAAACCCAGGCTTTACTTCAGGTGAGAATTCAGTCCGGGCCTGTACATCTTGGAAGAGACAGAAAGAGTCTGGAATATCACCGACAGCTAGCTTCAGATTTCCTTTACAGGAGGGGGTTGGGCAGGGCAGTCAGCAAATGATCAAAGAATGGGGGAAAGGGAAGTGGCACGAAAGCCCATAAGTCCTTCAGCCGTCACACAGCTCAGAGAAGTTCTGTATTTCGGAGGGAAGCCTCTAAACAACAAAACATCTGTTCTTATAGATGCCTAGGGTCAGAAGGACCACTGTGACCATCTGGGCATAACCCAGGTCACAAAACTTCCCTGAAACAATCTCTTCACATTCAAAGCAGCACTCAGAATTGTAGGTGCTTTGGGGCAGGGACGGTCTGACAGCATATGACTGTAAAAGTACCTAGCCCCATTGGCCCCAAATCTGCTTGCGCTACAATGACGATGTGGATGAGGAAAGAGAAAGCTCTTAGAAGCTGGCAGCCAATAAATTAGTGAAATACCCTGCATGGGCCTTTCCCCCCCAAGGATCGGGAAACACTACATGCCATAATGGGTGCGTTTACAGCCAGACCAAGAACTAGCGTATCTTTTTACAGGCACAATTTGCACCCCCAAAATGAGTGGTAGGTGCAAGCCTGGATACTTCCTCCTCCTGATTTGCACTCACAATGGGTCAGTCAGTGGCACAGGGCTCGGAGATGCAGCTGCCATTCCACTGTGGGTGGGGGGAAAAAAAATAAGGGTGCAACATTTGCAGTTTGAACCCATACAAGGGAGCCCCATGCTGAAAAAGTACCCTTAAACCTCACCACGATTTGGCAGTAAACAGTTATTGCCTTCCCCAGCACAGCTGGGAAGTCACTTGCCCAAGGGCTCAGTGAGTCAGGACATGACTGCACAAGTCTTGATTGCCAGTCCCGCATTCTAATCGCTAAACCATGCATCCCGTCTCCATTAACTCCAGTACTAGTCAAATGGAGCAATACGCTGGCCTACGATTAGAAAGCAGATGATGCAATAGCTTAGAGCACCAGTACTTCCCCTTTCAGAATGGCTCTCTCTCTCTCTGCCCCTGCTCCTGTCCATACACTCCTTCCCAAGCCTGGAAACAGGCAATGCAGGTAGGGCAGAGTTGCTGATAAAGGCCAAATTCATCCCTGGCGTAGCATCATTGATGATCTTAAATCTGCCCGCTTCAGTGGCATTACACCAGGGGTGAATTTGGCTCATAATAGGCGAAAGAAAACTTCCCACGTAGATGTATACCTGAGCACTCAGAAGCGAAGAACCATTTCTCCCGGTTACTGGATCCATTTGGCAGCCGATGCAAAAGGGATTTGTATGAATGTGGATGTTTTGAGATTTTAGCACAAGGTCCCCCAAGGTCCCACTGATCACAAGGCCATTCCTTATGGTTAATGAGAAAACATTACCAATACCTTTCAGTTCTTGTTTCCTTTACTCTTTGGGGTGTGGGAGTGATGTGGTGAAGGGAATCTTGCACATTGAGAACATATGATGAAGGGGATACGATAACGATCTGTACCCGATGGAGAGGTGAAAAAAATAACAGATTAAAAAGTAAGGAATATGGAAGTATTGTGAAACTATGAAACTAAAATTAGTTAGACTTTAAAGAGGAAAGACAGCTTTTTGGTTAAGTCTCTGAACTGGGGGATACAGGAGATTTATGTTCAATTCCTAGCTCTTCTGCAGGATTCCTATGTGACCTGGGGCAAGCCACATGGGCACCAGATTTTCAGATGAGTTCAGATACCACTCAGGTGCCTGAGTAAGGCCCAGATTAGCAGGTGGGGGTTCTCCACTCCTGTGAAATGGGCGCAATAATGCTTCCTTCTGTTACTTAAACTGTAAGTTCTTCAGGGGAGGGACCATGTCTTACTTGTACATAGAGACCCCTACTAGAGTTTGGGACAATGTGCTGCTATAGTACAAATAAATAGTAAGGGGGGGGGGAAGAAAAACTATAAGAGGATCAGTTACACAACTGAATACATTTACCACGGGAAACATCACTGGAGTGGTTCAGGAAAACACACGACTTTCAAGAACTGGGCAACGGGCTCTGTTGTCAATTATTTTTATTCCCTACGTTAATTTTTCAGAAGTGTTCATTCCTGGTTCGGTGGCAGGTTGCTACATCATGCAATGCCACCTCTGAAATCTCTTTCCTTGTTCCCTTCTGGTCTAAGGTTCTACAGCAACCTGAAGATCATAGCAATGGGCTGGCCATGTTGCAAGGAGGAAAGAATCCGTGTGAGAGAATAGAGACCAATGGATGATAACTGATACAGCAAAACCCACTGCTGATGAAAATGGAAAGAGAAACCATTGGGAGAGCCCCTGTAGGCCCAAGTGGCCATGGTTCCCTCAAGATGGATGTTCAACACCTTCCATGATGAGATCTTCACCTGACAGTGGATTCAGTGAGGTTATAACAAAAAACACACACATGGTGCGGGAGTTAGGGCACTAGGCTGGGACTTGGGTGACCTAGGTTTGATTCCCTGATCCACCACAGGCCTCCTATGAGACCTTGGGCAAGTCACTTAGTCTCCCTGTGCCTCAATAAGATAGGACTGCTAGTATCCCCGTTGTACACATGGCGATAACACCGCCCTAGCTGACAAGGATGAGGATTAAACGATGGTGACTCTCTCAGATGCTCCGGTAATGGGGGCAGTTACAGACCTTGGATACATTCTTCCCAAACTTTCACCCCAAGTTTTGGCAAAAGAGCCTCTGTGACAGAGACTGAGGTGAGGAAGGTGATACCTCTGCATACGGGCAGATCGGGAGGGCAAGCCCTAAAATTATGGACATATTCCAAACTCCTCCAAGCTGTTATGATCCCCCAGAGCTTTACAGCAGCA
Source organism: Terrapene triunguis (assembly GCF_002925995.2). Taxonomy (NCBI): domain Eukaryota; kingdom Metazoa; phylum Chordata; order Testudines; family Emydidae; genus Terrapene; species Terrapene triunguis. Next base: position 7,195,117 of record NW_020664589.1, on the reverse strand, counting down.
GAAACAATTAATCAGTGAATCCCATGTGAAGGAGTGGTGGCTAGAATTAGGACTTCTCCCATGTTGTCCTTTGCCTTGAATGACTAGGGGATGCTGTGGTAAGGAAGACCTTAATATCAGGAGGAAAGGGGAACTGGGATGCCACCACCTCCTCTGTATTGAGCATCTGAGCTTTAAAAGGCCAGCAGTTGCATGGGAAAAGGGGATTCCCAACAACAAGGGAGATTGATCTGAGTGGGAGATAGGTGCTGAGTGGTGAAGACAAGGTCCTGACTAGCTGAGCTGGGAGTTAATAAATGCACACATTCCAAAAGTTGCTAGTGGGTAGGAGACTGCACACAAAGGGAGCTCCATGGACACCAGAAGTGCCTTGACACTAAGAGGTTTCAACGAGCAAAGAGAGTTCCTGAAGCAAGTAAGAACTGCTATGAAGAAGGCTCAGGGGAGGACCCCAGGGAATCTACTGCGGACAAGTTCGGTGCTCCTGTTTATTAATGGAGATAACGGTGGCTAGGTACGCACAAAGTGCAAGCTGTACTCTGTTCTGGAGGAGAAGCTGGAGATGGTTTGAGCAGCTGCTGAAGTCCCACAGAAACACAGGAAGTCAAACCATCTAGAGAACAACAGGAAGAAAAGAGGCAGGTTGAAACCCCAGGCAAGAGAAAGGGGGAACTGCAGAAAGTCTCTGAGGAATGTGACTTAGAGGCAGATTAGAAGCCTCAGGAAAAGCAGGACAGAGTTGTCAATGACCATAAGTTAGAGGTGGAGAGTGGGAAGCACAAAGCACAGTCTAAACCCAGAGAAGAGCGACCATGCAGCCAGTGCGACAGAGGAGGGACCAAAACAAAGGCACTCTTGACTCCATGCCCGAATGATCAGGAATCATAAGAGACTTATCGAAAAGCCATGAGAAAAAGCCACTCCTGACTCTGGGAGAAAGGAAAGAGATGGCATTGCACCTGCCACCAGACCAGGCATGGACACTGCTGATAAACTAACTTAGGGAACAAAACCCCCAAACAGCGTGTAGCCCTGTCCTGGGTAGAGCTCCCCCGCCTCTGCAAGGAGAGTCTCTCCTCGGGTATCTGTCACTTTGGCAAGAGTGGTCTATCTTATGCCAATGAAGTCTCATTGGATTGTCTGGTGCTATTTAAACTTGATTCTTGCATAGGGATTTTGAGAGTGAGGAGTGCAGCCAGTCATCAGAGGGCGAGCTCTAAAAGGGAACCAGGAGGAGAGGAGAGATGAGTAATCCTGGTTATGGATTCCACAGTCAGGAGCAAGATAGCAGTGACCCAGGTAAAGAAAACAGGATGCTCTGCTGCACCCTTGGAATTAGAACAAAGGACAAGGAGGAGTGCTGGCTACCATACCATGTAAAACTCTGGGGAATTCCCATTGGTTGTAACCCCCATGGGAGCAACCACCACCCAAGAAGGAGATTCTCTGTAATCAAGACTGGTCTTGGAGACCTGGGAAAAGAACAGAGGACAGAAGCAACACAGGTGTTCCGCTCAGAGACCCTCAAGCTCAAAGGAGCCTGACACCAAAGACCAAGTGATGGGTGCTGTAGGCTAGAGGAGGAGGAGCGTGGATTCACTGAGCATTGACATCTTCTCAGTGACAAGGGAGTAGGTCAGACAGCCTCCACTTAGGGTGAAAACCTTCCGGGTTCAAAACCAGCAGGACTTGAATGGGGCAGGGAGGGAAATGCCACTTCACTCTAATAACCCAGCAAGTGCTTCTCACAGACACACTTATGTATGTCTACACTGCAACTAGCCCATGCCCCCTGACTCGGGCTCCGACTAATGGGCTGTTTAATTGCGGTGTGGATGTTCAGGTCCGCCCAACTTGCAGGGTCCTAGAGCCCAGGCTCCAGCCTGAACATGAACGTCTACATCGCAATTAAACAGCCCCTTTGCCCAAGTCAGCTGGCATAGGTTTTTAATTGCAGTGTAGAAATACCCTAAGATGAAAGATGGAGTTGCTCTGAAACAGAAAACACGAATGCACCAGTGTCTGGGCCGATGCAAGGAGCTTGGGAAATGAGCACAAAGAACGAGACGAGTCACTGCTGTAGTAACGGATGGAGACGGTGAGCTGGTGGGTTCAGCAAGAACCTGCCAGGGCTCAACCGGGAGGTAGGGAAGGGAAGACCTAACCTTGGCCAATCTTTCCCATCTCTCATTTTTACGATCCTGTTACCTGGATGACTTTCAAACAGCATGGCCTTCTGGGAATCAGGAGGACCATGCAGTTTCCTGCCATTCAGGAAAGAACACAGCTGGCAAGCCAACGCCCAGCCCTGGAACATCAGCTTGAGCCACCAGAGCCTCTACAACAAAAGAGAAAGAAGGGAAATGCAATAGGGATCTCAACTCGCAGCTGAGCGCAGATCCCATTCCCTCCCCTCTATCCAGCCACATACAGGATCCACAGAGAAGAATATGATCTGCACTCCGAGAGAGAGAGAGAGAGAGAGAGCGAGCGAGCGCGCGCGAGTCTGACTACAGCCCTAAGGGCTGTCACAACGGATAAAACCTCAGCCAGGCTTCGCAGTGTGAGCTCCTGCACGCTAATGCACAGCGGAGCTAAAAATACTGACGTGTGGAAAAGGAGAGGCTGCTGTTGCTGCGGTCTCAGCGATTGCAGGCTTCGGCTTCCCAGTGAGGCTTGATAGTCCAGATGTGTGGCTGCAGTGGGGCTACGAGCATCTGGTGCACAAGGCCAAGATGCGTGAAGGGGGTCTCCCAAGAACACCAGCAGCAAGGATGGTTCTGCTGCTCAGAGACACATCTCATGGAAGGGGCTGGGTCAGTTTTATGCTGATCTGAAATAAAATATCTGGGCCAAATGTTTCCCCTACATGCATAGTGGGATGTTGGTACAAAGAGAGCGGGTTGCCCTAAGGAAGAGCGGAGACTCACCTGAGACAGGGAAGGAAAGGATGAAGAAAATAGATGGGGAGAGGGAGAGAGTGTGCTCTGCATTTCTGGTTTGGTCTGAGGCAAAGTGATTAGGACACGGAAATTAATTCTTCACCTAGTATTGGTTTAAGTGGCTTCCCTTCTACAGTGGTTTGAGAGAGGATTCCTTCAGCCAGCTTCTTTAGTCTAAGGTGGAAAGAGATGGCAAGATAAGAGGAAAATCGGGGGGCAGGAGGGAGTGGAAGAGAAAGAGAGAGAGACATTTACGACCTGATTCTGATTTAAAAGAGGTGTAAATTGGGAGTAACCCCACTGCAATCAATGGAATTACATGGGTATAAATGAGATCAGAATCAGGCCAATGGTTTCCTGGAATTTTATTTGATAAAGAAAAACCTGAGAGAGAGATTAACACTCATCAGTGTCATATTTAAGGCCCTGATTCAAGAATACACTTAAGTATGGGCTTAAATTCGAGTATGTGCTTAAGTTCCATTGACTTCCATGGGACTTCAGCATATGCTAGGTGAGCTTTGGATAACCAGGATTGTCCTTGCAGCATCCCTAGCAGTAGAGAAGAGACAGGGCCCAGAGGCACCATGTGCCAATAGTGGAGAATCACAGAGTCCCTTTCTTCTAACTTTATTAGAACAAGGTAAACAGTATTATCCTGAAAGCTACATTCTCCCTCTACTGCACTGCAGAACTACTGACTAAAATCTTTCCCAGCTCCCTCCTACATGGCATCCAGCCACAGCTGTGAACAACCACCCATACTCTCATGGGCTGTAATTAATATAAACGAGGATTCTTAACTGAAGTTGCTGGACAGACACCAACTGCGTGGCTCTTTAAGACTGTCTACATTGCAATTAAAAACCCATGGCTGGCCCGTATCAGCTGACTTGGGCTTGCAGGGTTCGGGCTCTGGGACTGTTTAATTACGGTGTAGATGTTCGGGATCCGGCTGGAGCCTGGGCTCTAGGACCCTGCGAGGGGTTCCAGAGCTTGAGCGAGAACGTCTACACTGCAGTTAAACAGCCCCTTAGTCGGAGCCCCATGAGCCGGAGTCAGCTGGCGCAGGACAGCCAGGGTGTCTAATTGCAGTGTAGACATACCCTAGGGCTCTCTAGCCCTCAGATTAACATAGACAGTAGGCAGGACAGGGGCTTCCATAAATCCTGGCCTGAACTATAAAGGCATGGACTGGACTAGTCAAGTACACTACTGTACTCTCTATGCAGTGCCCACTTGTACTAGCCTTGGATCCAGCCTATCCCTAAACACAATCTCCCAAAAAAACCAGGAGTACTTGTGGCACCTTAGAGACTAACAAATTTATTTGAGCATAAGCTTTCGTGGGCTACAGCCCACTTCATCGGATGCATGTAGTGGCTTATAGCCCACGAAAGCTTATGCTCAAATAAATGTTAGTCTCTAAGGTGCCACAAGTACTCCTGTTCTTTTTGCGGATACAGACTAACATGGCTGCTACTCTGAAACCTGTCCCAATCTCCCAGCTAGCTACAAAAATTGTGTGTGTTTTTGTTTTTTTTAATTAAATGGGTTAAAATTCCAAGGAAAAAGGCTCCTAAACTCAAGTTTTGTAAACTCAAAAATCAGTTTGGGAGGCTTGCAGAACCTCCCCAGCCTGCTGGGTTGCCCGTCTCTGGTTCAGAATGTCAAACCAGTGGAGTGGGATGAGTGGGCAGACAGCAGGTGCAAAGGTATCAAACAAAAGAAATTCATCCCACAGCTTCCCAATGTATTACATGGCCGCAGTGCTAGAGGGACGTATTCCAGAGTTATCAGTGATGACTGCATATGTGATATAAGCATATTACTTCTCCCGTCATACTACAAGCCGCGTTCTTCCCTCAGACAGACAACTGCAACCCTGTTTACTTCAGCAGGATTTCATGGCTGCAACCGAGAGTACCATCAGGGCCACATTGCTCATTTTCACCACACCAGAGCAATACTTCATAACATTAGGCTTGGGGATAAAAGCTATTAGTCGGATTAGTCAATCAATGTTTCTACAGTGCATTGAGGAAAAAACAAAGCGCTACATATGTCTGAAGTATCATGATTGAAAATGAAGATGCTCATTTCAAAATAAATACATCATTGATATTTACAAGTGGGCCCAAACAGATCTACCAACCAAATTATGGCCTGTTCCAGCTCCAATTGATTTCAAAGGATTCTGCATCGGCCACTTACAGCTAACCCTGGCACAGAAACTGACAACAGCTTGGTGGTTAGGGCACTCGCCTGTGATGTGGGAGACCCAGGTTTAGGCCCAGAGCAAAGAATTTTGGGGCCCTGGACGCTATGGAAAGGGGGGCCCCCACCTTCCTTAAAGCACCCCCTCCTCATACATACCCCACCCCATATTGACCCCCAGATGCCCCTCCCACTCCACTTCTATCCCAGCAACCCTCCACCAGCCCCCTCTTATCCTGAAAGCCTCCACGCACATCCCAGTAGCCCTGACATACATCCTGTTCACCACTCACCCCACAACCCTCTTGGCTACTCTCCACTCCCGACTCAGCGCTTGGCTCCCATCCCTGCCGCCCAACTCCACTCACTCCCATCACCCAGCCTGCACTCACACGGCTCAGCGCTGCTCAGGTTTGGCCCAGCCGCACCTTTGCCACGACGGTAGGGCAGCTGGGCCAAATTTGAGTGAGTGGTGTGACCTGGCATTCAGGGGCATAGCACACCTCAGTTCTGGGTTTTGTTTGTTTTTGCGGTCATCAGGGGCCCCCTAAAATGAGAGGGCCATGCAAGTACACTGAGCGCACATTGGTTAATCCAGGCCTGTCCACGTTCTAAATCCCAGCTCTGAATCAGGCAGACCATGGATTTGAACCTGTCTCCCCCACTTCCCTGGTGAGGGTCCTCGCTATCAGGCTTTTGGCTATACAGGGGTAGGGACATTGGAGGGCCCTGTCCTTCTTTTACTCTGGTTTTCTTTAAAAAGTTTGAAAGGTCTCTGCATGTTCCACATTGGAACAAAACCTAACACCCAAACCTAGACATTTTTCACAAAACAGATTTCCAGCCAGCCCTAGTGAATCTCTCTAATATTTCAAGGCCGCTCATGCTACATTTTCTCTGTCACATGTAAGTCTAGTCATATTGGTTACTGTTTTTATGTTGCATCTCTTCTTTCCTGCTGCTCGTCGGTCTTCTATTTAGCGTGCAAACTCTTTGGGGCAGAGACTGCCTTTTATTATGTAGCTGTGCAGCACCTACCACAGGGCTCGATCCTGATTGGAGCTTTTGAGTGCTACGGTCATAGAAATTATTAATCAGCCCAGTTCCCAATGAAAACGTACCCATATCACCACCAATGGGCTCCCTGTTGGCATGCTCATTAAAGAGGCCAAGAATTGGATGAAGCACAAAGCGTGATCCACTCTTTCGTTATCTCCAAGGTAGGGTTGAAGCATATGGATGGGATGGGGAGGCTTGCTCTGTCACTGCTGTAATATCCTGAGAATGAATAAATAAATAAAGACTCTGAAACAGGAGGAGACAGACTCCAAAGCATCCTCCCCAATTTTAAAAGAGCACAGTGCATGCTTGCGGGAGCTTGGAGTTTACTGACTGCCGGGTGAATACACCTGCAGTGCAGACATGATCAATAAAGCTCATGGTTATGCACCTCACTATCAACCCTCAGTGCCTTGATTTAAGGAGCTCCCTCCTGGGGAGGCAGCAGCTGCTTTGGCTGGGTCTGTTGTGCGGCTAATCAGAGGGCTTCATCTCCGGCGCTCTCGAGCCAAGCCGGCACCTTTCACCAGCACCAAACTCACACCAGGATATTTTCTTAAAGAGAAAGGAAGGGTGAGATTTGCCTGCCCATTGCACAGAACGCCTGTAGAAGAGGACCCTTCTCGGGGAGAAAGACAACGCCGCCTTGTTGGTGCGGGAAGGGAAAAGGGATCAAGGGAAAACAAACCTGTTTAAAATGGACTGTCTGTTAAACAGTGGGAAGGGACGAAGGATGAGCAAGATGGGTTACAGGCTGCACTGTAACACTTGAACTGATGCGGCGGCTGTCCAGGTTAGGCCGTGTAAATCAGCACCCACGGACTTCAACTCTCAGCTGCTGTACGTTGGCGTTGCTCAGTCTGACCCTTGCATGACCATAACGCATTCCACTGCAAACGTGGTGGAAAATACAGCGAAGCACTAACGAAATCATTGCATTGTTTATTTTTCTTGGAAAATAACTCAAAAAAAAAAACAAGCAATAAAAGGGCCAAGATTCTCAGTTGGTATAAGCTGGTGTAGCTCCATTGACTTCTTCCTGTGATTTGTTTAGCATTTAGCTCAGGTGTGGGCAAACTACGGCCCGGGGGCTGCATCCAGCCCTTCAGACATTTTAATCCGGCCCTCGAGCTCCCGCTGGGGAGCAGGGTCTGGGGCTTGCCCCACTCCAGCCGGGGAGCGGAGTCAGGAGTTGGCACCGCTCCACGTGGCTCCAGGAAGCAGTGGCATGTCTCCCCTCTGGCTCCTATACATAGGGGCAGCCAGGTGGCTCCGCACACTGCCCCCGCCTCAAGCGCGGCCCCCCACGGGAACCACAGCCAATGGGAGATGCAGGGGCAGCACCTGTGGACCTGGCCACGCCTCTGCATAGGAGCCGGAGGGGGGACATGCTGGTGCTTCCGGGAGCTGCTTGAGGTAAGCGCTGCCCGGAGCCTGCACCCCTGTCCCCTTCCTGGGCCCCAACCCCCTGCACCAGCCATGATCCCTCTCCCACCCTCCAAACCCCTCGGTCCCAGCCCAGAGCATCCTCCTGCACCCCCAAACCCTCATTCCCAGCCCGAGCCCTCACCCCCCCACCCCAACCCCCTGCCCCAGCCTGGAGCCCCCTCCCTGCACCCTGAACTACTCATTTCTGGCCTGACCCCAGAGCCCGCACCCCCAGCTGGAGCCCTCACCCCCCCCCTCACCCCAACCCCCAATTTCATGAGCATTCATGGCCAGCCATACAATTTCCATACCCAGATGTGGCCCTCGGGCCAAAAAGTTTGCCCACCCCTAATCTAGGGTGACCATATAGCAAGTATGAAAAATCTGGAAAGGGGGTGGGGAGTAATAAGAGCCTGTAAGAAAAAGCCCCAAATATCGGGACTGTCCCTATAAAATCAGGACATCTGGTCACCCAACATGGATCCATTGTCTTCACCTGAGCTATACCGATTTACACCAGCTGAGCATCTGGCCCAGAGTCTGAAATGAAACCTCTACAAGAGACACTCCCCATATTAGGAAACTTCAGGCTTAATTCTCCTCTAATTCACTTCAATGTAATTAGTCTGGGATTACACTGGTGTAACTGAGATCAGAATGAGGCCCCTCCTGCCTTGAGGCATCACTCCAAAATATCTCCAAACACAGGGCCTGGCCCTCCACGCATCTACACCAGTGGAAAAATCAGGAGTCACTCTAGGGAAATCAATGGTGTTTACACCCTGTCAAACCAGCACAAGTCAGAGGAGGATCAGGCTCCTGGCTCCACCTTTATTAGAAGCCCCGCCTCCGCTCAGCAACTCATTTTTGGTAGACCCTGGAGGAAGGCCAGGATAAAAATTGCAACTGTTCCAAACTTCCAACAAAGCAGCAAGACAAGACCTGCCCTAATACGAGGCATGCTCTCCAGCCGCGTCCCCCCCCCCCCCCCAAATCCAACTGGGCCATGCAATCCTACACCTGCACCACTCCCATCTGCTGCAATCAGACAACACTACTACCCCATTGCTTTGCTCCAATTAGGTCTGGGCTCGGCTCACCGTGACCAAAAGGGAATGGGGCCTATTGCCCTCAGCGCCCCACAGCCCAGGCCTCAGACACTCCTGTAATGAATTTGGAAAGTCTCTTCCCAGGCTCCGGCCTCTTGAAATTCTGCACACTAATAATATTGCAGCTAATTTACATCCGAGATGGGGATTGAGTGGCAGCCGTTGCTATGGCGACCATCTCCCGAGCCCTGGCTCCTAGCGGCTGAGCGCAGCTGAGAGATCAAAAGATTCTAAACAAGCTCCTCCAACTCAGGCGGATCTGTGGCCAATTCTAGCCGCCCCTGCATTACACATGCTCCCGTCTCCTACGCCCGGCCCTCCCGATACCAGAGCAGAGAGCTGCCCATTATCGGGCAGGCTATCAGTCCACATGCTGTGCTCTGTGGCAAGGCAAATTCAATGCATACTTGGAGAGGGCTGGAGTCTGAACCACACTGAAGGCATGGGCTTGCACACAGGTCTAGTTCCAACCTTGAAGCTTGCACAGGGGTTAGAAGCAAACCCCAACACCCAAATCCAGACATCCAATGGGAATACTCTCTGCTCCTGCCCCTCCTCCCTGCAGCAAGACCCATGAAACCGCCTCCTACTACATGAGATACCGTAGCATATAGGGCCTGGTGAAGGGGAGCAAAGGAAGCTGGCTAGTAGCTGGGAGATTCACCAGACACATCCGTCTCCAAAGCTGAGGCTCAGGCCAGTGGCTTGGAGTGAGGTTCAGTGTGAACATCCCATGGCTCTAAGCCAGACACCTTGGGGCGGAGGGCTTCCTCTCCATTTCTTTGTCCTTGGTTTCACCCTCCACCACTAAGCAAATGTGCCCCCCAATCATCACGCAGTGCTGCCACCTCTTGTGATTTTAATCACCAGACTCAAGATATTTGGTGTTTTTCTTAAAGCACCAGCTCCTGGAGTCAGGTGATTGTGTGATCTGCTTTCATTTAAAAAAACAAAACAAAAAAATCCCCAAACCCAACTTTCTAACTCTCGTGTTTATGGAGAAAAGCCGGATCACATGAACTCGCAAGGCTCCAGGCCTCCAACACCAGAAGGTGAATTATTTTTAAAATGTCATGATTTTTAACTGCTTGGGATTGTCAACGTTACCTCGAATGGACACTTCCCTCACCCTAACCAGACTGGACCCAGACTGGACCCTTCTTTTCAGGAGGAACCTGGCTTAACTCATGAAACCTGGAGGCTCTGTGAAGGTGTCCCTGCCCCCTTATTATAACCTCCCAGTTCCCCACACACAGGTCTCACATCCCCATGACTACTCTTGAGCCAGCGGGGCTGAAATGATCTTCCTTAGAAGAGCAGAGAGGACCATCTTCACCACATGCCTACCCCAGAGAAGGAAAGAGACAGCAGGAGTCTGAACTTGGCTCTTCTACAGGACCAAGCATGAAACTTATCACAAGACCAGAAACTGGATGTTTCTCTAAAAGATCTGCTCTAGGAATTATATTGGGAAGTTCTCTGGCCAGTGTTATACAGGCAGGAGCGGCGCCAGGGTTTTTGCCGCCCAAGGCGGCAGCGCTCCTCCTCTGAGCATTCAGGGGGCCTGGGGTCTTTGGCAGCGGGGGTCCTTCCACTCCGCGTCTTTGGGGCACTTTGGCGGCGGGTCCCGGAGCGAGTGAAGGACCTGCTGCCGAATTTCCGCCGAAGATCTGGAGCGAAAGGACCCCCGCCACCGAATTTCTACCGAGGGCGGCAAAATGCCGCCCCAGGCAACCGCCTAGGGTCGCCTATTGGACGCGCCGGCCCTGTATACAGAAGGTCAGACTACATGATCAAAATGGTCCCTTCTGACCTTGGAATCTATGAAGCTATAAGGTAGGCCCCAGGGCCTAGACTCTAAGCAAGGCCGAGCCCCAAACAGGAAGCCTGCTAGGTAGGCCCCGGGCCTCTAAACCAGGCTAAGCCCCATACAAACAGCAGGAGAGTCAGAGCATACAGTAGGCACACGCGGAGACCTAGATGCGTCAGATTATTTCACCTACCAACCTTGCTCTGGACTATCACCACCCTCTAAAACAATGCTGTGCCCTGAGGTACCTGGACAGTAACTGGCAGATGCATTCATCTGAATTTACCTCAGAGTCCATGTGTAAATACATCTGGGCCATTGGTACCCACAGCATGGGCCAGATTCTGATCTTGGCTATAATTCAGTTCCAGTTCCACTGACTGCCACTGGTGTACTTAGGAGCATCTCGCCCTGTGTCCGTTTATATACAATGCATGTGTCCCCTGCCTGGGGTGTCCTCTCCCTCCTGTATTTATATGGCCACCACGTAGGTTTCCTTAAGTATATGAATGCCACCCCAAGGGTACATGTGTGTCCTGCCCAGCACCTTATCCACAATGAAAGACATATTCTGCATGCTTTAGGATCTATTTATTCCTCTCCCAGCCCTCAGCTGCCCACTCTGGCTGCCTGGTTATGAGAGAGTCACTCACACCAGGGAAAAACTGACTCAGACCTTCCAAGATAAGGGGACCACATCTGCAGCCCCACTCACCAGGAATGCGATCAAAATAGTGACCAGGAAGCAGGGCGGGGGGTGGAGGAGAGATTTTTCTCTGCTGACTACCATAGATTGCTGCTGTGGAATGATTGCAACCGTCAGACTCAGCTGGGGTCACCCTGAAGGATTTTCCCTGGCTGATCCGAGGCTAGGAGAGAGTGAGCGTTAAGAAAACGGAAAATTTTTGGCTGCTCTGGGCCTCCCTTAGCACAGACTGATGATTTAGGACCTTCCCTTCCTCCCACATGGTCGGCTCCTTCAAGTTGCTGAGCACCCTCAACTCCTGTCAGATTCAGCAGTAGGCAGGATGGAGCTGAGACTTTGCCCAATGGCTTTAGGACGCCAGGGCAGGAACAGAGTTACAAACCTGGCCACATGTGTGAATGCAAAGATGCAGGGGAGGCAACAGGGAGCAGCTGACCTAGAGACGGTTGTCTGTTACTTATCCGGACAGTGTCTAGCACAACATTACTGTGATCTTTGAATGGGGTTCTCAGATGCCACCCTAATAATCAATGTATTGCATGACCCCAATCCCACCTAGAACCAGTGAAGCATTTCTGTGGAGGTATTACATACATGTAGAGAGCACATTTTCTTCCTAAGAATCCTAACATTTGTCACCCTCCAATTCCCCTTACAGACTATTTGGTCGAGTTGGAATTTTTCAAAATTTCAGTGAGGTTTCCCATTTTGAAAAATGGGAATGAAATATTCATGATTTCCCCACCCTCCCTTTCCCCCCCAGGCAATTATAGCACATTAGCACCCATTAACCAGATCAGATCCACCCCATAGACTAAAATACTATGGAGGTGAGAGCCACTAGAAGAGGACCTACCCCACGCACCTCCTCATGTCTTCAAAACACACACCCATATTTGTGTCCTTTTTTGGTGGACTCTGATACCACCTTTCTGCATCTAATTATCTTTGCATATACTGTAGGTGCTTATACAGTGCCCATCGCCTTGGGCTCTCAGCACCTTATTGATCATCAGTCCTTACTCCTGTGGCAGCTTCACACAATAACAGTTTAAACAGCTATCACCACCATGGAATAGGTGACTTGGCAACCACCATGGTTCTTACAGCAGAGATCTCAGAGAACAAAGAGACAACTGCGACTGGCTCAACTCTTTCAAGAAATGTGGGTATCGCTGCAGTTGGATACTGAGTTGTGTTTTTAATGAGCGCTGGTTAACCTATGTGAACTAACACAATCAGACAGGACAAATATTTATTCCAGGATACAAATATTTGTATCCTGTCCACACTAGAATTTACAGTCACGTTAGCTAACATATTAAAACGATTCAAGTACAGACATATCTTGAGGGGGGGCATCTTGAATGTCAAGGCTGGAGAAGTTGAGGATCTAAGCAGCAGAAGTGTGTCTGGGCAGTTTGGTACAACAGAGAGAGACTGGGGAAGGTGATGGGCAATGACATGAAGCAATTAGCTTCCATGTGAAATATCATGACCACACCTATTATTTTCACTTGCTATCATTTCAAGCTTCATTGAGATACATCCCACATCATCGTTCTTATCACCAATGTATGCAGAACACGATATACAAGGCCAGAGCTCTAGAATCCTTGTTTTACCAGCCCTATGAGTTATTTATTGTAGACCCTCTTGCAGGTAGTGAGCACTGCTTCTGCAGGTAGTGAGGAATCTTCACCATATCAGGAATGGGGGAGGACGGGATGGACAGTGCTTTTCCATTATCATTTTTTCCAGTGTGGACATTCTGGAGGCGAACTTTCAGAAGGCACCTTGGGAGAAGAATGAAGTTCCTGCCCTTGCAGCAACATGAGGTACATATCTCGTATGGAGACATAGGATGCATGAAGAGATAAAATGCTACTTCTTTTAAACCCTCAAGTGAATAAAAGAAACCTGATACAAACATTACAGACCAAATTCTGCCCTTATTTGCACCTGTTCAGTCCCACTGAGTTCAGTAGGTGTGCACGGGATCAGGAACAGACTATCTATTGATGTACTGTGTACCAGATGCTAGATGGGTGTAAGTCAACATAGTTCCACTGAAATCAATGGAGCTTTGTGGATTTACACCAGCCAAGGGTCTGGCCCAGCAGCCCCAATTTTCAAACACACGCTTAACAGGACATCCAGATCCCACCTCGGCGTTTAGGCACCTGAAATGGAAATTTACACAATTACAGGCAGCTCTCAATATCCATTTGCAGGGTCTGGATGTCTTGTTCGGCCATCCATGATTGAAAGTCTCCTCCCTTAAGGGATGGAGAGGAATAGCTCAGATCCTGCTCCATTTAAGTCAACAGGGGTGTTGCCATTGATTTCAGTAGGAGCAGGAGCAGGTCCAGACAAAGAAAGAGAAATTGGTCAGGAAAATCAGATGCAACCCCCTTCTCCACCTCCCCAGGAAATGCATAACAGTTGGGTACCAAGGTTTGCCCAAGGCCCTGATGCTCAGAAGCACTCATGCCCATCCACACCCAGATGCACAGCTGACCAAGTCAGTGACAGATGGGAGGATAAGGAATATCAAGCAAGGAAACGGCTCCTCTAAGATTTAATCTCCCTGCTATCTGCTGAAAGATCGGAGTTCCCGGTTCCTGTTGGGCTTTCCATTTATTACTCTAACATTTAGCAGGTGTCTGGCTCAGGGGACACAGCCACCTGGAGGTCTGGAAATCCACTGTGTCTGGATCACAGCCCCATCCCAGAGACAGCATTTAAAGAAAATATAGGAGGGGGAAAGAGCACTGGAGAAGGTTAAAGAAAAGAGGGAGAGGTGGGGGAAAATACCACCTGCTTATTGATCTGGCGATATGAAAGGGGTTTTTCTTCTGGTTCCTGGGCTGGAGACAAGAATCTATTGGATAAAAATCTTTGCTCTCCTGCTGCCCTGGTTTCAGCCTCTCCAGGCTGCTGTTTAATTAGATGAGCATTAGCAGACAGGCAGCTGTGCAGAAGAGGAGGGGCATGCTTTCTGCAGCTGATATACACCCAGTCCATTAGGGGCGTGCTGTTATTGAAAGACCCTGGTCAATGCCATATCAGCTGAACCATCCTTAGGTCTCCTCTTTGCTCCCAACACACACACACACACACACCCTGTCAAATGGGCTGAATGCTACTGAAATCAGCCAAGAAGTGAAAGTGAGCAACCTCTAGTGAAAGAAGCCGACATACACAGACAGCTCTCTCTGATTTACATGCAGCAGCACAAGCAATGGTCCCTTCTCCTCCCCTCCATATTCCTGGCTCCCGCCCCCCCCAAGTTGCTGTGCATTCATTCCTCCAGCTGCAGCTCCTCTTTCAAGTGACAGAAGAGGGAGGCAGGCTTCCAGCTCCAGCCCGGACTCCAGTCCCAACTTTGGTGTTATCAATCCCCCTGAACTTGGGCTTTGCAGTAACTGCTACCGAGCCAGCCAGCCACACAGCAGCCAGCTAGCAGAAATCAGCTCCAGACGCCAGCAAGGGAATTCTCCGTGCACTTTAAACCATGGTTACTGCTGGTGACCGGTGTTTTTGGGGTTGGGTTGGGTTTTTTGGCTACCATTAACCGCTTCTCTCCTGAATTGCCTGCAACCACATGTAAAACCTGCCACAACATTGAGGATGAGATTCTGATCTCACTAGTGTAAATCTGGAGTGGCTCCACTCACACCAGTTTAAATTAGTTCAGAATCTGGCCCTGAACAGGCCCCTTAAGGTTTAATACCCCCTGCTATCTGCCTGCTTTAATACACTCAGCAGCCAATCTCATGCCTTTAGAATCCGTTTGCATCTTATCGATGAAAAATTAAACTCATTAGAGGAGGATTTTCTGTTATTTTCAAAGCTATTTTCCCAAATTAAATTAATACTCAGACCAATTTTCAGCTCTCCAGAGTCAGTGTCTATAACCTGCTCTGTGTCTCTAGGATCCTAGGAAAGGTGCTCCAAAGCGCTCAGATACCATAGCGATGGGCATGGACTAAGAACTACACTAGAACAGCACATTTAATTAGTTGAGCCCCAACATCCCCTTGAGGCACGGCAGTGTTATCGCCATGTTACAGACAGGGAAACTGAGGCACACGGCAACGCTTTGGCCGAGGCGTCACAGGGAGTGCGTGACAAAGCCGTGGCTAGAACCCAGGAGTCCTGTCTCCCGACTCCCAGCCCGCTGCTCTGACCACGCAAGCAGGAATATTAAGGGGCTAAAGTTTGCAAAAACTGTTTTAATTACCAGGAATAAACGCGAGGCCACATCCCCCGCTGGTGCAAGTCAGCATAGCACCCTTAAAGAAATGTAGCTCCATTGACGTTAAGGGAGTTACATTGATTTCCACCACCAGGGGATCTGTCCCAAGACAGCTATTTTCCCTCAAAAGATTCAAGGCAAAGAGGGCAAGTTATTAGTACAAAATGAACATTTCAAGCAAAACCATGAGACAGCTGCATCAGCTGTTTTCATTACGCAATATTATCAGTAAGATCTTTCAACTCAGCTCAGCCATGGAGCCACAACCAGCACCTCTATACTACACTGCCAGCACTTCACTTACTGGTGTCAGCACACCTGTAACTCTTACGGATCTGGCATGGCCCTACAAAAACACCCTAGTACCACCGGCGCCATTGCAGAAAGCAGGAGTCAAGTACCTGTTTTTCGTCTTCCTTATCAGTTCTTCAGACTGTGAGGTCGAAACTGGTAGGAAAGGAAGAGGAAAGTTAGCTACCCTGTTTTCTCGCATTGCTGCTGTTTTTCTGTTGACATGGGCTCTAAGTGTCATAGATTCAGACTTAGAAGGTCAGAAGGAAACGTCATGATCATCTAGTCTGACCTCCTGCACATCACAAGCCACAGAACCTCACCCACCCTCTCCTGTAATAGACCCCTAACCTCTGGCTGAGTTACTGAAGTCCTCAAAACATCTGTTCAGACTACGCCCAGTTACCTGTCCAGCACAGAAGTCAGCAAGCATAGTTAAGGGGACATGAGCTTACCCACACCAGCAGCATTCCCCAGGCTGAAGGTTCAAAGCACAGCGCAACACAATAACGCACATGCCGGGCCACATGCAGAGGAGACATGTAAGTGACAGCAAGGGGCAGGTCAGTACCCTGGCATGAGGAACTGTGTTTTGGTTTAACTGAGGCACCAGAAAGTCAGAAAAAGGTACAAATCGAAGTGGAAGACAGAGTGGAACCTTAGCGTAAGTCATTCCACCTGTGAGCTGCTGTTTCTGGGCCCCCTGTGCAACCAAGGTGGGGAAATGAAAGGGAGAATGCATTCCTCCTGGGACCGCATGGAGCCGGAGACAGCCAGGGGATAGTGAAAAAATACCATCCCGCCTTACATGGGTGCACATATGCCTGGGCCTGAGAATTACACCAGCTCAGGTCCCCTCAGATCCAGTTACGGATGTGAATCTTACACTACCTTGCATAGAACAGCGGCATTTAGCCCGTTACATGGGCTGGATGAAATTAATGGGAAATCAGGGCTATGCAGGGGGGGAGGGGGCTGAATTATGGAGAATGCAGAACAAAGCAGGGGAAATTTGCAACCTCATCCTGAAATTGTATCCTCTGGCTAAGTGTAGCTAGAACCAACTTCTTGCTACGACAACTTCTGTAATACAGTAAAGGTAAAGGCTGGAGCCCTCCAAGGGCTGCTTTGTCCCTCTGGGTTTAGAAGTGGTGAACTGGCCAGTAAAGAGATGAGAGCTCTAGGGATAACCTCTCCCAGAGAATGATGCACCCTCACAATGACACTACATCCCCACAACTGGCGCACGCCTGTGCAGAACAACAGGCACACACAATGGGGTGCATATGCTGACAATAAGTCACAAAATGGCTTGTGTACACAGAGAAACACAATGGCATAGAAGGCACCTACACACACAGAATGAGGTGCATCTACAGAATTATACGCACTGAGTATTTTGCCTACACATACTCACAAAACTACACACCCACAGATGCAGGCACCAGTCCACACCCCCCCCCCCACACACACACACACATACTCAATGTCACACTCTTACTCAAAGAACAACATGCAGCGGCTGCCAGGAAGGAATATCTGTTTGCAAATATTGACTGCAGTGTGGTAGGAGGAATTCCCTCAGTTATTGCCTTCACGGACACTCTTGGGGAGGGGGTGAGCAGTGGGATCTCAGTCTCAGAGACCCCTGTGTGGGAACTGGTGGCAAATGCTGACTTTTAGAAAGGTGACTCCCCTGTGCTAACAAGCTGCTACAAATGCACAGCGCCCCCCCAACTGATTCTCACTCGCAATGGGACGTTCAAAAGAGCGTAGGGCGCTGGGGATCCAACTTCCACTGAATTTTAACTCCCTTCGGTGTTTGTAGGGGGGTGGGCTGGTGCCTGCATCTGCGGGTGTGTAGTTTTGTGAGTACACATAGGCAATGCTCAGTGCACATGTGCACACACAAAATCCCAGCCACTCGTCGACGCACCGCTCAACAAACAAGCGCCAACACACACACACACACACCATCAATTCACAACACAGATTTGTTCTCCAAGGTAATCCACACGGGGCTGCCTCATCCCAGCCCTCTAGAACTCAGTGGGAACTCTGCTCCTCCCAGGTATGCTGGAAAATCTTGTGCTTGGGAGTCTGGGGGTAATTATATGCCAGGGGAGTGCCTGACTCAAATCCTTCCTGACCCGAGGCTGCAGAGTTCTCCTGATCGATCACGCAGATGCGCTTTCATTTTCCTCAGGCGTTTCGCTGACGGATGGAAAAATCAATGCCCCACAGAAGAGAAAAGGGAGAGGGGGGCGGAGAGAGGAAAAAAGTGAGAGAAGGGGGATGGAGGGAAAGAGAAAGAAGGAAGAGCAAGGAAGCAGGAGCAGAGGGAGAAAGATCAGAAGTGTGGATGGAGGGTTGAGAAGGGACTAGGGGAATGAAGATGGGTTTTGAGGTGTCTTTGGCTATCCCCTTCTGCATCTGCTCAGCACCAGGGCCTCCAAGCCTGGACAGAGCCAATACAGAGCAAGGATTCTGTCAAGCGCCTAGGGCACAATCTGCTCTCTTATGCAGAGATCGCCTCCAGGCTGGGATGCTCCCATGGTTCCCATCGACAGCTCTCAGCACCCAGAGTGGAAGCCTCACACAAGTGCCATGGGCAGAAACCCCTCTTGGGTGCCCAGACGTTTTCTGCAGAGGCACCTCCCACTTGGCACATGGATGGCATCCGGCGTTGTTGCCCAGGGAGAGATTTGGGGATGGAATCCCCTATCTCCCTCCATGTGAAGTGCACAGATTGCAAGCCACTCTGCTGATACACCAGGCCTTTGCGATTCAATCCCCAGCCACTGTCCCCCACCCGCCAATCTGGAACTAGAATATTTCTGCCAATGCATCTCCATCCTGGCTGGCAATGAACCCTGCTCTCCCAGTAATGAGCCTCTTTGGAGCAGAGAATAAAGAGAGTGTTGTTTATTCACATGAATAATGATTAAGCTGAGACCCACACAACTCATTGTGCTTCTAAGGCCGGTGGATTCCAGGGGGACAGTCAGAAAGTTCTGCATTAGCATCTCACCCTGGGGTTCCTGGCTCTCTTCATATTATTTACAATTAGGTCTGAACTGTTCATGTGACAATGGCAGGTTCTGACCCACCTTACACACAGGAACATTTCAACTCCAATCCCCTGGACCTGAACCAAATGTTCTATTGAGCAGCACAGCTTGATTCAGACAGGTTGGGATTTTCCAGTGTGTTGTACCCCTAGCAATAATTAACATTGCAGTGATGAGACGGGCTTTTAATAGATTTCACTGCCACAGCCCCATCACAGTACCTGTTCTAGGAGCAAAGATTCATCTGACACCACTGGAACTCATTGACTCTGTGGTCTTGACTGCTAATGTCACCTGCTATGCCAACCCTGCCCCCCCTGTTCTGCCAGTGCACCTCACTTCAGCCATGCCACCAGCCTTGTTGTCTGAGTCACACACAGCTCTGCCAACACACCTTACCTGAGCAGCATCGCCCCTTGCCTTCTGAGTGGGTGCCATACCGTTTTATCAATGCACCCCAGTCCTCACTTGCTCCTTCCTGCCATGCCTAGGGCTCAGGATCAGAGCCTGCTAACCCTGCCAAATTCCGTGGTGGTTTTGTGATGGACTGAGAAAACCACCACTCTTTCACTTGCAGTCTGATTGGGATTTGTATTCCTGTCTCAAGAGGAGAAGGCAGTGAGTGCCCCGTTACTCCATGTGCCTTCCAGCCTTGGCCAGCGTTCTGCCCATTTGACTAGACCCATAATTAATGGCTGTAGGGAGCATGCCTAGCATTTACAGCACAGGACTGAGTTAGGAATCCTGGGTTCTCATCCTGACTCTGCCACTGAGTGATCTTGGGCAAGTCATTTAACTTCCTTGTACCTCAGTTTCCCCATCTGTAAAATGGGGATAAATCTCGTTTGCCTCCAGAGGTGTTATGAGGCTGTTCTTTATTGAGTTCAGCAAAGTGCTTTGAGATCCTTGCATGCAGGACACTAGGGGAGCGTGAGTATTGTAACTGCCAAATGCTAACAGATCAGCGTCAACAAGGTTTCCCAGTCATCCAGCCACATGCAACCCTTCCCTGCGTATCCAGTTATGTCAAAGGCTCTGGTTATTCATCAAGGTAAGAAGGCAGAGGGCCCAATTAACTCCCCAAAGAGCAGCATTTGTATTAGAAGAACTTTCTGGCTGGCATTATCTGTGCTTCCAAAAGGCCTAGGAGCCCTAAACCTCCCCTCAGAGAAGCGTGACTAGAGGAGAACAAGTACAGAGAAACAATCTAAAGAAAAGCCACGGAGCTAACCTGACGCACGCGCCAACGCTGCTGTAACACTTGGCTTCCCTTGCCATCTCTTCCTCACCTGTTAGTTTGAGGCCGGATTCTGCCACCCTTACTTATCCAGAGCAGAGTCACTAGCCCCACTGGTTCCAAGGGGAACTACTTATGGAACAAGGCAGACCTGGGCCTTTGGACTGTAAGCTGTTCAGAGCAAGGATCTTGGTTGCAAAGCACCTTGCACATGCAAGCTAGGTCGCCCAACCTCTCTCCTCCTCCTCCTCCTCCCACGCCGAAGTGCCGGGTAGGCATTAACCCACAAACGAATGACCTAAACAGGACTGGCTCAGCCCAGGAGGTTCGCATCAGTGTTCAGCCCAAGAGCACAAAGGGGTAAAGAGCCCACCGGCAGAGAAAGCGTGGGCTTAAGGGGCTGATCCTGCGAGTTAAGGCGTTTGGCACCTCATAGGATCAGGCCTCACGTCTGCAGTGAAACCCTTCTCCAAGGGACTCCCATCCACCCACCCCCCACTAGTACAGAGAGGCAATGGCCCATAGGCAACTGGGCATGTCTAATTCTTTGGACCACCTTGCACCGAGCATCTAACAGTGACTTGAGGCCTGGAGACAGAGCAAACCCCCTGTTGCACTGCCACAGATGTCACGGTGCCGCTCGCGGCTCCCGGGACATCAACAGCATCCTGAACTGATGAGTGTCAGACCCTAGGAGTGGGAGCCGGCAAAGCCCTTTAAACATGGGACACTGGCTCCTCCACTCTGGGAACAACCTGGCTTACCACAGGCAGACAGGAAAGCTTCTCTCCTCCATGGCCCCCAGTGTAAACCCCCGTGTTCTTCCTTTCCTCATGGGGACCCCTCCACCGCCACACATGTTCTTTACCACATGCCTCCAGACCACCCCTCTTCGCAGCACTGTCTTCACACTAAGCCTGCCTAGTCTCAAGGATACCTCAATCCCCGCCCCCCAGTTCTGCATCTCTCCTTCCATCAGAGCCTGAGTCTGGCAACCCACGGACTTCAAAGGACCATGCAGCTACGCCCCAGTGAGGCGGGAGCTATGGCAAGCCTCCCTTCACCAAGAGAATGTCCGATTTCCCCATGCCTATCCAGCTGCACCTGGACCATCCTGGCTGCGGGGTGTGAGGCATGGGGGGCAGCGTTCTGCACAGTGGCTGCAGGGATATGCAGCCAGTTGGCAATGCCGTTGCCTTTCCCGCGCTCCTGGAGCCAACGGGGACGGGAAAAAAACTTTGAAGAATGAGAAAGACTCTGGCTCCCTTACATCCAAGAGGGTTTATTAGGAGATTTCAGCAGAACTGGGAACAGTCCCTTGATTAGAACTACGGGCTTCAAGAGGAGCTGATGAGCGAGAGAGCTGAGGGCTGCAGTCACTACGACTGAAAAGGGAACACTGCGTATTATAAATAGCTGCCTAGCTGGCAGCACATCTGTTTCAGGCACGGGCTCCGGGAGGCTGTGCACGGTCTGGTTTGGCTATTCTGAGGGGGAGATTTTAAACTCATTCGTTACCACCATTGTTTGGAGAGGAGACAGGAATCCCAGAGAGGTTTGGTTTGTATTGTAGAATGTGGGTGAATTTCCAGTGAAGCGGCAAATTTTGTTGGGAAAAGGCCAGGGCTGGTGGGGGGCAATGGCCATTGCACCTCCCACCTCCTCTGCTAGCCCAAAACGTGGCTAGCGAATCCAGAAAACAGATCAATAATACAACGAATAGTAACAACAGTTACACTGGCAGGGAACATGGCTCGAAAGTCATCCATGGGAAGAGGGACCCAGGGAGCAGAGGTAGGCCGGAGCTGAGCACTTAAAAAACAAAAACAAAAACAGTGGGATTTTCATAAGACAAAGACAATCAAGGCACCTCAAAACCAGTGGCCATTTTTGAAAAACATTGGCCTTAATCTCAGTGGCTCAGTTGCCTTTTGTGGAAAATGAGGGATGACCCGGCACCCTCCTACAGCCCGGGCCTTGTGAACAAGTCAAGCCTCCGTTTGCAGAACTGCCTTGAGATCCCAGACTGAGGCACACTCTGGAACGATGAAGCAGTACACAGAGCGCCCTTCGTCTCCGAGCCCAAAACCATCACAGGTTATGGGCCTGATCCAACAGCCAGTGCTGGGCACCCTCAACTCCCATTAAGGGACCCACCCCGCAAAGCGCCAAGTGACACTTGCAAGCAGATGAGTGACATCTCCAAGAGCGAAGCACCTTGCACAATCAGTCCCTCCTGATCGGCGGCTCAGCCCTTCTCGGGATCTGGCCTGAAGCAAACAGGAAGTGAGGCGCTCAGCACTGCACAAAATAGAGCCGGTGAGCGTTAGCCGATGGCCCTTACCTCGTGGAGGTTAACGGATGCTTCGGCTGAGCAAGGGCCAATGTGGGTCAGAGATCCAGGCAAGGGGATACTGAGGTGGATCTGAGGCATTTCAGTCACGGATGAGAGGACACTAAAAATACACAGGAACAAGCTACCCGAGACCTGTAACGAAATCCCTGGCTGGGTAATGGCAGCTCAGTGCCTCAAGGAGAGCCACACTCAGCTTTAGTGAGGACTGACCCTGGCTGAAACACACCAGCCTGGATCAAAATCTACTGGCCCGCCCTTTGCCATCAGGCCAACGACGGTAACATGAGCCCTACTGACCCGCTCGAAAGGACCGATCCCCAGGCTAGCAGGCAAAGTGAACATTGAGCGTCTAGAGCAAGGACTGCAGGATTGGGCCAGAACCGCTTCACTCATCACGGATGTGCGGCCCCTGGTGGAGCCGAGCCTGGCGTGTGGCTAAAACAGAATCAAGCCCAATATCCTTGTCCCTAGTTTGTGGGGAGGGAAGTTGGGGCAGGGATGGTACTGCTCCACCGGAGGCGAGGGACAGCAGGAAGACGAGAGTTGAGGAAGTTTTCTACAGGCACCCGCGCCTGGAGCACTGGGAGAGAACTGTTGCTTTTCGGCAGCAGAGGACTGCGTGTCAAGAAGCAACAGGGGAAAAGTGGGGAGTGGGAGACAACTCAGAGGAGGGGAAGCAGAGAGTGGGAGAGAAATGACTGGGGGGGACAAATAGAAGTGGGGGGGAACCGTTGGGCAGCAGCAGAGCAGGCTGGCTCCCCAGCCTGAGCTCTGTCCTCACAGCCCAGCGATGGCTCATTAATCACTCAGCACAGCTACAAGAACGAAGGGCCTTCCGAGCCTCCGCCAATCCCCGCACCGTTACTAGGGAAACGACCTTTACCCTTCAGAGGCTTCAAAGGCTTTCTTTCTTTTTTTTTTTCTGGGGTTTTTTTTCTTTTTTTTTTTCTTTTTCTTTTTTTCCAGTTGTATTTTTTTTTCCGGGAACAGTTGGCACCAGGGCTCAGATCATGTGAAAAGAGAGCGAGAGAGAGACAGACAGACAGAGGAGAAGGATAATCAAGAGAACAAGTGGAATCGCGACGGTTTGCGAGGCGGATGGGCTTCTGAAAGGAGGCGGGGGGGGGGGGAAAAAACAGAAAGAAGAAAGGGGAGATAACTAGTGAAAATCATTATTTATATAGGGAGAGTTTGCAAACCCGCTTTGCATCTCTGTCATAAATTATTCATCTGTATATTTCTCCCCACCCTCCTCTCTCGTTAGGAAGCTACAAAGGGGCTGGCACGTTGGTTGTGGCGGCGGTTGGGTAGCGTTAAGGACGTGTTGCCGGAGCTGGAGCCTCTTCAAATATCCTCCCGTCACCGCCATCTGCAGAAAGGGCAGGCTCCCTCCAAGGGGCTGGGTTATCGTTTTAAACAAGGGTTCCAACCTCCCCTGCATGCCCGCACGCACACATGAAATCACCAATGGCAAGATCCAGAGACGCGCACCTTGAAGGGCAGAGTGAAGGTGAAACTGACTAGGGGGCTTCAGTGGCCCAAAATCGAATGATGCTGAAACGTGACGCAGCTGCTGTCACCCTCTCACCTTGTGTTTGGAAGAAGCCCCCTTAACCACCCAGATTCAGTTAATGCAAACAGAGCGACCTCCCTTGGGTGGGTGGTGGTTGGTTTTTTTGGCAGGGGAAGATGGCTGAGGAAGGTTGGTTACCCTTCTCCACACCGTGGAAAAATCTTAGGCTAGGTCTACACTACCCGCCTGAATCGGCGGGTAGAAATCGATCTCTCGGGGATCGAATTATCGCGTCTCGTTGGGACGCGACAATCGATCCCCGAATCGACGCTCTTACTCCACCAGCGGAGGTGGGAGTAAGCGCCATCGACTGGGAGCCGCGGAGGTCGATTTTGCCGCCGTCCTCACAGCGGGGTAAGTCGGCTCCGATACGTCGAATTCAGCTACGCTATTCGCGTAGCTGAATTTGCGTATCTTAAATCGACCCCCCCTGTAGTGAAGACCTGCCCTTAGATCCTCTCCTACAGCCGTCTAGAATACAGGCATCCCTGCAGGGACTACATCCCACCTCCTCCCATCCACATCTAGGACCCTCTGCAGCGCATCTCCTCTTGCACCTGCTGAGGGGACACACACCGGTGAAGAGAGGGTATTATAGAGATCCGATTACCTTCCCCTATACCCATTCAGGACTTTCACATCTTCTGCACCCCGTGGACTCTCCTACCCAGCATAAAAGGTAGAGGCTGTACTGGGCTCCTGCCATCTCCTGCACACATAGCAGCGCAGGGACTATACTTACCTCCTACCCACCTACTCTAGCGGTCACACCTGCACACCTCCCAATCTGTGCAAGGACTTTAAGGTCAGAAGGGACCATTATGCTCATCTAGTCTGACCTCCTGCACAACGCAGGCCACAGAATCTCACCCACCCACTCCTGTAACAAACCCCTAACCTATGTCTGAGTTATTGAAGTCCTCAAATAGCAGTTTAAAGACCTCAAGGTGCAGAGAATCCTTCAGCAAGTGACCCGTGCCCCACGCTGCAGAGGAAGGCAAAAAACCTCCAGGGCCTCTGCCAATCTGCCCTGGAGAAAAATTCCTTCCCGACCCCAAATATGGCGATCAGTTAAACCCTGAGCATGTGGGCAAAACAAATATGGCAGGACCGGCGAGGGTTGCTACCATCTCCAAATGCTCCAGTCCCATCATAAATTAGAGTTCAGGGCCGGTCCCAGACTACTATGCCCTCATGCTCCTGGAAGCTGCAGGACACATTCAGGGCTGCTACTGTCTCACGCACACCCCTTCACAGACAGCACATGCCTCAGTGCAAGGACTACGGCTGCCCTCTCCTCCTGCCCGCACTCACAGCCGTGCAAGGATTGACAAGGGCTGCAAACATCTCCTTCTGTACCCAGGCCTTCATGCACAAAGCAAGTATGCCAGTGCTCATTGAGCATATGGCTGCATGTCTGCCAGCCCAGGAGCAATGTCGATGAGGAATGAGAACGGCAAGAAGAATCCAGTCTGGAAGAGCAAACAGCGTTGGGAACAGAACAGACAGCTCCTTGTCTCATTAAAAACTTCTGATCTCCTCTCACGATACACGGAACAGAAACGTGGGCTCTCACCCTGGAGAGAGAAGAAAAGCTAGGAGCTGGATAACACAAAGGGCTTCCGGATAACGTACGGAAAGACAGGAGAACCGGCAAACAAGCAGGGAGCCAATGAAGGGGGGAAAAGAGAAAACTGAGAATTGTACATGGCAATGGGCTGCCCAGGGTAGAAGAAGAGATGTTGGAGACACAGATCAACGGAGAAAAGAGGATCAACTCATACATGGCTCAGAGCAAGGAGAGAAAAACTCTCTGGGCCCTGCATTGACGGTCATGAGGATATAATAATGGGAGAAAGGGCGTGTTGTGATTTAACCATAGGACGGGAGGCGGTAAGCTAGCTGGCCTTGGGTTTGCTATTATTTATGGTCTTGTTCCATGCTGGTACATGGCAACTCGATACCATGGCGATGGCAGTGTAAGGAACGCGAGAGTCGAATGGATCTGCTTGCCGTTCCTTTACGTGGCTGCACATGTCCGAAGTATTTATGAGCCCAGGGAAATATAATTTGATGCCCAAGAGGTTAGTGGTGGAGCACTGTGGGTACAAATATAAAGTAGTGGGGAGAAAAGAACAGCCTACAACAGGCATTTGCTATAGACCTGCAGTACTTGAAGGAGGAGGGGAGGAAAGAAAGAGAGAGAGAACGAACAGATTCCTGAACTGACTATCAAAGAGCTTGCAAACACAAGATACTTGTACTCATGGGGCACCTTAACTACCCAGACATCTGTTGGGTGACATGCATCAAAACCTAGCCAAAGCAGCTCCTTAGCTATGGAGAGGACAATTTAAGGCTCAAGGAAGGAGAGAAAGATCAAGGATCTACTCACCAATTGAGGATGAGAGTTACAGGGGCACTTAGCATGGCATGATCACAAGCTGCCCTGTCCCCCTCAGTGTCTGCTCTCCATTCACTTTTCTTTCCATTTAGCGGATCCCCTCCTAACTAAACTCACCCCCACCCCTCCTAAAAAATCGTGACACTAACATGACACTTGCTGTCATCACGTGGGTCACTCTGCTGGTATTCTGCCCTAGCCCCACCCTGCGCCTGTCTTAGACGGTATGCTCTTTGGGCAGGAACTGTCTGCTGCTGCGAACCGTGCCTAGCACAAAGGATCCCATTCTGGTTGGCCCTTCGGCCCTATCATAAACAGAATTAGTAGTAATAAAAAAAGCCAAGCTACTTGAATTCACCATAGCGAGGACACCGCATCACAAGGATATTAGTTTTCCAGCAAACAAGGAATGTATTTAGCCCAGCGCGATGGAGCTGTGCCCGCTTATGCCAGCTCCAAATTTGTCCCTATGCATGCGAGCAAAGGCTAGGGAAACCCACCAGACACCAGGCACAACAGTTGTTGTTTCTTCCCTACGAAGAAAGAAAACGGCAAGGAACAAGCAAGTGGCCAATTGGGATCCTTGGCCAGGGACTGCTCCAGTCTGAGAAATCAGAGAGAACCTGTTCTGGAAGTGGAGGTGGGGAAGGAAGGACAAACAAGAACATGCAAGTTTGCTTCAGGCTTTCAAGGAAATGATAAAGTCAGCAAACCCCGCCTCCTCTCGTCCCCCTCTCCCCCCAACATCACGGGGGCTGATTGTCAGAGGTGGGGGCTCTGCACTTACTGGCAATCAGCCCCCTTTATGGTATCTCAAGTTGGGCCTCCAAAAACCACTAGCCACTTTTGAATATTGAGGCCAAAGTGACTGTAGGGGATTTAGTGTGTGTGGACTCCTGGGTTTCTATTCAAATGTGTAAACAACTGCTCATCACATGTCGCAGAGAGGTAATACCTCAGGCTGACCAGGGGAACTGCTTTTTATTTCAGTCTAAGGCCAGATCTGCATTCCAGTCTTATGCCACTGTAGCTATATCGGTCGTGGGTGTAAAGAGGTGAGATCCCTGATCAACACAGTGGTGCCAGCAGAAGCCCCCTCTGTAGATGTGGCTATACCAGCAATACCGTGCTTTTACCATCCTGGCTTGTTTCACCCAGGAGGGGTGGTTTTACTGTACCACTGGCCACACTAGGACCACGTTGCCAGTGTAGTATACTAGTATTCCTCTACTGGTACAGCAGTCCTAGTGCAGACACGATCTAAGCCATGCACAGAGTACTGACCTCTCAGGCGAAGACCTGTAACCAACACATACAATGAATGCTAGCCAAAGAAAAGGTCAGATTTGCAGGTGCACAGGACAAGTCAGGGCACAAGGAATGCCACATCCACAATGTGCGCCCTGGCCCAGGGACAGCCCAGAATCAAGAGGGGAAGAATAACCCCTGCTCCTTCTTCGTGTGATGCTGGCACTCCTGGGAGATACTAGGTGCCTGAAAGGAGGTAGGGAGGGGCAGGGTCATGCTCCAGATTGCATCTAGCCAGGCATGGAGGAGGGGACCAGGCAGCAGGTGTGCAATGCACAGGAGCAACTGGGGAGAAGTCCAAGTCTGCCAGGATCCCTTCCTGGGACTGACCGCTGCCCGGCCTCTACTAGCCACTCAAACATGCCTGAGGGTGCCTAGGATAGAGCCTGCCCCAGACGAGAAGGGAGATAACGTAGGCCACGTTTTCATAAGAGCTCAGCACGTTGGGTGCTGAGCTCTGAGGGCCAGATTTTCCAAAGTGTCACCCTAGGAGCTGGGCACTGCTGAGAATCTGGCCTGGATTGTGGTGCCGAGCACTTGAAATCTGCCCCTTAATCTCACCGTAGCTACACCCCGCATTTGTAACACCGGGGATAATATTTCCCTGACCCACAGGGCAGCTGAGAGATAAAAGAAGAGCACAGACTCTACTTTTCTTCCTCTGGATCTCTACCGCAGGGAGGAGTTTGGGTAATGGTTACTGGGAGCTCTTTAAATCAAGTCACCGAGACTTTACTGTGAGGTACAAATAGGGTGACCAGACATCAAATGTGAAAAATCAGGACAAGGGGTGGAGGGGTAATAGGAGCCTATATAAGAAAAAGACCCAAAAATCAGGACTGTCCCTATAAAATTGGGACATCTGGTCACCCCAGGTACAAAACTATGGGTTTGGATGGTCAAGAGTAAGATTTTTTTTTAAATGCCTATGTGATCTAGGAGCCTAAAATGCATTTTTCCCCCAAAGTGATTTAGGACCAGATTTTTAAATGTATTTAGGAGCTAAAGATGCAAACTGTAAATCCCACTGAGAGCCCATCTGCATTTTTAGGCATCAAACTACCTTTAAAATTCTGGCCCTTGGCCATTTGGGAACGCAAGTCTCGTTGCAAGTCAATGACACTTAGGTGGTTTCGAAAGCTTTCCCTGATGTCTGCATTGTAAGAGTATCTACACAGCGCTCGCTAACTCCCAACGTTCTTTTCCCAGCATACCCTCACTGGGCTCACACCTGCATTTATGGCTTCCTATGAATAAGCGGCACTGCTCCATAGGGACAGAGCCCTAACACTTCTATGTCCCAGGCACAGCACCTGCTCAAAACGAGTCCGGCAAGGTAGCTGCATCCACTGAAAGATTTTTCCAACTTTCGTAAGTGCAACTTAGAAAATAAAAAAGATGAAATTTGGGGAGGGGAAAAACTGCCCTTTTCAGCTGAATTTCCACAGGAGTCTTAAATTTTGCACACCATTGGCGTGCCCAATTTGCTGGTGCAAAGGAAGCCTTGTGCATGTGCATGAAAATTTTGCAGGGGCAATTTAAGAGGTGCCTTGGGAAAAAAAAACCACAGCTCTTAAAAAGGTTAAAGCAGCAGCAAACTGCCCCTTTTCAGGGATGACCAAGTGCCCGTTAGTTTCTGAAAGCAGCCAGCATCTCTCCCCATGGCTGAAACACCAGACGTCAGATACAGCACGTGTCTATTCATCAGGAGAAAAGCTGAATATTTCCGCTAACACAAGATTATTGCCGGCGCTGGGATTTTTCCCTAACCTCCAGCTACAATGCTCTGAAAGTGGAACCGCATACAAAATATACCTCTCCCCCCCACACACACTCTCAGGGTTGGGTCCCCGCTTCCTCCACAATAAACAATTTTGCATATATTTAAACCTCCCTGCTCTGGTTTTCAACCCTTTTCGCCTCCACCTTCCCCACCAAAGAAATCACAAAAATCCCTCATTTATCTCTTTTTTCCCTTGCACCTCCATCTATCAGTGTTTCAGAGGCAGTCTCCTTGAATGTAGAGCGGAGCAGGAGATGGGGAACTTTAATGGGAATCCACTCCTGACTGTGCAAACCCACACAGAGCGAGGACAGGAGAGGCTGCATTTGCATACATATTAAACGAGGGCAGTAAAAAATGCAGACGTGCAAACCATTTGGACATGGCTTGCCTCGGCAATGCGCCCTGCCAGGGAATCAATCTTCTAGTTTCTTAAAGGGGAAAAACCTGCAACTGAATGAAAATGCAGAGCTAGGAAGGCTCCTGATTGGGAACGCGTTCGATCTTTCAGGGACGATCCATCCTTCTGCCTTCGCTCAAAAGGGCTTCTGTGCAAAGGTTACTGTGTAGGAGGGAGCGGAGACGCGGGCGCCCAGCTCCAGACTCCTCCTCATGCCAGGGGCGTGTTGCACCATGGTTTTCCACACAGCCACCATGCACTCCAAGCAAGAGGGGTCATGTGGTCTGACAACCAGAAGGAGCCTGTATTCTAATCCCACCTCAGCCACTAATGCGCTGCGTGATTTCAGGCAAGTGACTATCTCCTTGCGCCAAGCTCACGAGGAGGAGTTGAGAGGCAGGAACCTCACTGAAAAGCAGATGCCACACTTGAGCTGAATTTTGCTGGAGAAACCACCACCCAGACATTTAAGAATCCCAAGCCGTTTTGCAGCCCCACCAGAAGTTAACTCTTCCAATATGGAAAAAGGAACAAATCTGACGCCCCGGATTGGCCAATCCTCTGTCCCTGGGAACTCCATAAATCAAGACAGACTTGATAGTGAGGCTCATGAACACTGGCTTGATCCTAAATCAATAGGAGTCTTTCCACGGACTTCTGTGGGTTCTGGACCAGGCCCTACGGTCTGTATTGATTGTGTCCGAGCAACAGGAGTATCCATACATTAACCTCACAAAGTTCTCTCCCAGCTCACACTGGGTTAAGTGTCTAATTTGTGATGGGTTCCCTGGAGGCTCTCATATCTTGTGTTGTTCCAAAGTCCTGCTCAGGAGATGTTCTGGATGTCCTCAGGTCAGGACATTACAACCAACAGGACAAATACAATAGGGCACAACAAATACTTCCTGGGCATGTTAGCTGTTATGTGATGGACCAGATTTTGCAATCCTTATGCAGGCAAATCTAAGGACTTCAAGGTCTGCAGGTTCAGATGCGTAAACACTGCAAGATCAGTAACAATTTTCTGACACTCAAGGAATTGCAAAGATAAAAGCAATATTCAGGGAGTGAAGATGCAGGATACAATGAATATTTCTCATCTGCACCTGTGGGGGATATTTGGGACAGATGGTCTGGTTCTGCATAACCATTTTGAATGAGATATATATTTACTCACTGCTGAAAAATGGCTTTCAACATGTGTGTCAAGTTTTGCCTACACACCCGTAGTGACAGAAAAACAAGGGTTCGTTATTCAGGGTGTACGACAAAGAATTTCTGAGGAATGTGGCTAGTTCAGGACACTTGCATATTCCATGCATGAGCTTTGCATCACATGTGTGATCCGTACACACTTTTGCTGGCAATGGACACTTGTCAGTAACCACTGCTTTGCATCATTATTTTGGGGAAGTTCTCTGGCCAGTGGTTTGCAGGAGGTCAGACTAGAGCACAGCGGTCCCCCCTTCTAGCCTTAGAATCTGCAAATCATTCCTAAAGCTTTGATTTTTCTGCAAACGTTCCTCTGAAAGGCAGGAACGTGCAGGAGGCTTCTATCCAGCCCCAAAAGACCTGACAAATCCCCATGAGATTAGAGCAAGAAGTGACTTTGGATAATCACCTGAAAAGTGAAGATATTCACTATCCCCTCCCCCAGTCTGCAATCTTCAGAGAAGTCTCACAACAGACACCAAGTAACGGGGACTCAAGAGCATCCTCGAGAGACAAGGCGAGTGAGGTACTATCTTGTATTAGACCAACTTCTACTGGTGAAAGGGACAAGCTTCTGAGCAACAGAGCTCTTCTCCTGGGGCCAGCACGGCTACAACCACATTGCAAACATTAATGGCGTCTTGTCTCCCTGTGCTTAAGAGGCAGCATGAGGTGCCCTTTAAAAACTATTAAGTGCAGGTGAAAGTTGCTGGATTGACAGTTCAGAGACTGAAGTGAAGCAGCCATCCAAGCATCCTTGCACCAGCCCATCATTTTGTGTGCGCGCGCATATGCGTGTCCGTGTGTGCGCAAAAAAAAAAAAACCAATCAAATCTCCATACATCGTTCAGTCCTTCAACCTTCTGCAGAGCCTTCCAGCAAGAGTGCCAGTCAAAGGCCATGTGTGATGCTGGTTTCTGTGCCATGGAAACGGGTCACTTAGGAACTGAATGAGACCTGCCATCTTGTTTCACATACCATCGGTAACAGGTTCATCATAGAATAGTAATTTTGATCTTAAGAATCTCCACTGACGTTTCCACTCTAATTCTCACTCTAGCAAGAATCCTCCATTCTCTGCTCTCCGCCCCAACCACAGCCATCATCCTTCATTCAAGGATGGGACAGGAGGTCCCATTTCAGCCAAACAATACTCCGCCTAAATTATAGGCTCTCAGACTGTAAGGCCAGAAGGGACCATCCTGATCATCTAGTTCTGACCTCCTGCACATTGCAAGACACAGAACCTCACCCACCCACTCCTGTGACAGGCCCTTCACCTCTGGCTGAGTTACTGAAGTCCTCAAATCATGACTTCAAGTTACAGAGAATCCACCCTTTACACTAGTTCAAATCTGCAAATGACCCGTGCCCCATGCTGCAGAGGAAGGCAATAAATAAATGAATAAATAAACCAGGGTGACTGCCAATCTGACCCAGGGGGAAATTCCTTCTGATTGCAAAACTGAAGATCAGTTAGCCCCTGAGCACGTGGGCAAGAGCCACCAACCAGGCACCTGTAACTCAGAGACCTCCCCATCTAGTGTCCCATCACTGGCCTTTGGAGATATTTGCTGCTAGCAGTTGCAGATTGCCTACAATGCCATGTAGCCAGTCTCATTATAGTACCCCCTCCATAAATTTATCAAGCTCAGTCTTGAAGCCAGTTAGGTTTTTTGTCCCCACTGCTCCCCATGGAAGGCTGTTCCAGAACTTCATTCATCTGATGGTTAGAAACCTTTGTCTAATTTCAAGCCTAAACTTGTGGATGGCCAGTTTATATCCATTTGTTCATGTGTCCACATTGGTGCTTAGCTTAAATAACTCTACTCCCTCCCTGGTATTTAGCCCTCTGATGTATTTATAGAGAGCAATCATATCTTCCCTCAGTCTTCGTTTGGTTAGGCTAAACAAGCCAAGCTCTTTGAGTCGCCTCTCCTTAAAGTAGGTTTTCCATTCCTCCAGAATTGCTCACACAGTATTCCAGATGAGGTCTCACCAGTGCCTTGTATAATGGTACTAACACTTCCCTGTCTCTTCTGGAAATACCTCGCCTTATGCATCCTGACTGCATCACCCTTTTTTGCAGCTGCATCACATTGGTGGCTTATAGTCATCTTGTGATCAACCAAATTGCCTATCAATGGAGTGCTACTTAGCAATGCAAGGCCCCCACTCTATAGGGCTGACCAAGACATCACATCCAGAAACTGACCTTTCTTTAGGCCACCAAGCTGTGTGATGGCCTCCATCTTGACCTACACACTGGGATAGGCGCCAACTTCTTCTGGTGCCGGCGGGTGCTCTGCCCCCAGCCCAGCCCCGACTCCACCCCTGCCATGCCCCCTCCCACTCCCATTCCAACATAGGCGCCAACTCCATGGGTGCTCTGGGGCTGGAGCACCCACAGGGAAAAATTGGTGGGTGCTCTGCACCCACCGGCAGCTCCCTGCCCCACCACCCCGTCCCAGCTCACCTCCGCCTCTTCCCCTGAGCACGATGCCGCGTCCTGTTTCTCCCGCCTCCCTCCCAGCGCTTGCGCTGCGAAACAGCTGATTCGTGCGGCAAGCGCTGGGAGGGAGGGGGAGGAGGAGGAATGCGGCGTGCTCAGGGAAAAGGCGGGGCTGGGGTGGGGATTTGGGGAAAGTTGGCGCCTGTGCATTCCAACCCCTTCCCCAAAGTCCCCATACCAACTCTGCCCCCTCCCTACCCCTATTCCAACTCCTTCCCCAAATCCCCACCCCGGCCCCACCTCTTCCCCTGAGTCCTCCACGTTCCCACTCCTCCCCCCTCTCCGGAGCTTGCTACAGATGTTTGGCGGCGGCAAGCACTGGGAGGTAGGCGAAGGAGCCGGGACACAGCGCGCTCAGGGGAGGAGGTGGAGATGAGGTGGGGCAGGGAACTTGGCTGCCAGTGGGTGCAGAGCCAGCATGCTAAAAACAGAGCAGAGCTGCAGTGCCCAACTGGCTGGAGGGGCTAACCGCCCCGAGTACATGTCCGTCCAAGACCTTAAGCATGTACTCGGGTAGCTAGCCCCTCCCGTCACTAATGCTGCTGCTGCTACACTCTGCTTTTAGCATGCTGCCTTGATCAGAGCTGGCATGGTCCAGCTTGAAGTGTAGGCATATCCCATCTGGGTACGGGCTGTCTCTCTTGTGTTTACGCAACGCCCAGCACAACATATTCCCCGCTCCCCATTGGGAGCTACCATAATAATATTGATCGCTAGTAATTATATTCTGATTAACCCTTTAAAATAATGACTCACTCAAAGGGTAACTGGCAAGGATTTACAAGAAGCAACATGTAGAATTCCATACAGAAATGGAACAGATCCTTGCTAGAGGAAACCCCCAGATTGATATGGTGGAGTTTAACTAGAAAAAAAATGTGCAACAGAAAAATGCAATGTTTAGAAGAATTGGCATTGGTGAGGTGTAAAATCATTAGAGATTTTGATGATACGAGATCACACCTAAAGAGATTAGTTAGCTAATCATCCAGATATGGGAAGCAAAGATT
The DNA here is from genome assembly GCF_002925995.2 of Terrapene triunguis. Classification (NCBI taxonomy): domain Eukaryota; kingdom Metazoa; phylum Chordata; order Testudines; family Emydidae; genus Terrapene; species Terrapene triunguis. Next base: position 7,160,428 of record NW_020664589.1, on the reverse strand, counting down.
TTCTATCTAGACTACCACCACTGGGACTGGAATGTCCTTCATTTAAATGGGTTCTTCTAACTTTACTTTCTTAACAACTCAAGTTATGACGACATCATCACACTAAGAAAAAACACACACACACACACACACACACACACACACACACACACACACACTTATTATACATATATATAGGTTTTCCTTTTTTTGATTAACCGTTTTTTGGCCAGCAATCTGAAAGCCTGACAAAATCGAAAGGTCAACAACTTGATTCGTAAGTTTTGGGTAGATCAGGAGACAGAAATGGAAATTCTTTGGCTGAGAAGCTCATCCATTACCTGACCAAATGATGCAGCCATAATACATTCCATTGCAACAGTCACCACCACAATCTCCTCTAGTATTTCAACAGCACCTACACCCCACTGTAGGAGCTGGGGTGTCAATCTCATTCTGCACAGGCAGCTGAGACATTTTTAAATTATGATCTGGGACTACAGAGTTCGGACCATATGCTGTCCCTAGTCTGCAGAAGAGCTCCTGCTGAAGTCAGATGGGAGGCTTGCACAAAGAACAAGGGAAGAATAGGGCCCTTATGCAGGAGCTAAACCTTTAGGGTGGGAGGTGGACTATAGGTTTCAATGCAAAGAGTGAGGCCAGGGCTCAGTGCTTTTGAAAGTCAAATCCTTAGTCAGTAAGTTACAGTTGCATCCAGGATAACTCGGTGAGAAAAGAGGATTGCTGCCCTTTGCTCGAATTAGATCAACCATGTGCACGAATGGCCGAATAAACACGATTGCAGCAGGTGCATGAACAAAAGAGGCGCCAAACTAACGTTAGCAAAATCTAGCTCTTGGTGCGCCACCATCATGCAAAAGCGTTAACACCCCTTTGAGAGGGACAGCGGTAGTCTGGACTTCTCCACGCTTTTGTTTCAGGGTATCCGTAATTTCTGGTCACGTTCCAAAATGATTATATTTTGCAACCATAAAGACTAGTATTTTTAAATAAAATATCAGATTCTGCATCTCTTGGGGGTTATTGCCATGGCCAGACCTCCTGCACTTGGCTTGATGGGCCACAGTTCCCATTCCTGGATTGCAGTCTCTCCACCACTGAGCTCAGCACTGCACAGCTGCGTCTACACTAGAGACTTTCCCGCCATTGCTACCATGAGCGGGAGCCCTCATGTAGACAGGCTGCCAGTAGCCACCACAATTTCAGCCACCTTGTCACGTAGACCTGCTTAGAGAACACCATAGCAAACACACTGGGGGACCCCCAGCGCCTTGCCGACACTCAAATCCCCACCCAGCGGCACCACTGGCAGCGCAGCACTAGGAAAACATCTAGCTGCAGACAAGGCACAAGAGATGACACAGCCCAGGATGACGTATCGTCCCAGAGCAGAGTCAAGCACCCGCCTCACATGCAACTGAAGCTGGGCTGGAGCAACCATTTAATTCAGAGGAAGCAGAGTTTTGCCCCCACCAGAGCATTAGCCAAACATGCTCCTCTCCCATCGAACACTTGACTGGCTGGGGGCTCGGATCTGGCCCAGCGGCTGGCTTCCTTCCCGCCTGGCCCAAGTTAGCAGGGACTCTGCTCCCACCACCCACCGAGCTTGTGCTTTCCGCAGCTGAGCGAGTCCCGCAGCCCAGCCCTTTCGTTGTGCTGAGCGCTTAACGCTCGAGCAAACAGCCAGGCTTGGAACACACCAGAGACAGCGAGTTACGGGAACCAGCCTCGCACAGCAATTGCTCAACAGGAGCACCAGGCAGAAGTCATCCGGCGGCCAGCCGCCCTGCCTCTCCTAGCCTGGGTCTGCATTACACGCATTCCAGGCAAACCTCGGAGCACAGCCACCCCGCCAAGGGGGAACGGCACCACACGCCAGCAGCCAGGCTTTAACCCCTTCACCGCCACAGCTTGCCCGCTGCATTTGAACACAAGGGGTCAAATTCTGCCCTCGGTTAGCCAGTGAGACAAGGGGGCTGTGTGGGTGCAAGTGATGCCCGTGGAATCGGCATACTGTTGTGGTGTATGCTGGGAGGGAGGGAGTAATTCTGCCTATATCCTAGGAAACCCCATTGATTTCAATCAAGGGCAGAACTTAATCTATTGACTCCAGGCCTCTTCCCCCTCACCATCGCTTCGGGCACAATCTTCCCCCCCACCACCTCAAGACCTACAATGGGTCCCAGCCTGCTGATGAAGAGGGGGAGGAAAGAGACCTGGGCTGGGGTGGGGGTACAATACCCACCCCCTCCCAGCCAGCAGCAGCAAATCCCAAAAGGCAACGCAGACTGAGGCAGCACAGAGCACCCTTCTCTGCTTGAAAATCCTTTACAGAGGAATTGCTGGCTGCAGGGTGGAAGGGGCCCCAGGCAATGGCCTTCCACACAGATGATCATGGCTCACTGTGGATTGGCAGGGGCTGGGGTCAGGACTCTCTGTTCATTCCACCATGAAGCAAACTCCCACTAAAATGATCTGGGAGGAAAGTTTTTTTCCCCCTACTCCATGGTTGGGGACAAGTGGGCCCAGAGAAAATAAATCCAGAGTCACATAAAATGGGGGTTGGGCAGGGGACACAGCTTGCTTCAACTGATAAGACACAAAATTTAAACAGCCTTTGGAAGCACACAAATTAGACTTTTTAAAAAAAATAAAAAAAAATCACCACCCTTGAGGTTGCTGCTGCTTGTTACATTCAAGCTCCTATTCCTGGTCCGTTCGCGAGCATGCTGAGCTTGGGTAATTCAGAAGGCCATTTGCCACGCACAGATAGGTCCTCAGAGATTTCCAATTATCCTGTAGCAACTCCGTACCCTGGGTGAAACTCCCCCCGTGCAGAAGGCCAGCACAAAAGCCATGTTCCATCGGAGTCCTCTAAATAGGGTGTCGGTGGGACCTATGTGGGGCATAGCCCTTGGGCTGGTTCTCTCCACAGGGCTGAATTTCGCCCTTTGGGAGGCTGCCAATGTTATAACCCTGCTTTATTATGGTAGACAAAAGAGTCTGTAGGAGTTCTTCCTGAGAAAGGAATGCAGAAATGGGCCCCTATTAACAACTCTAGGTCTGGTACATACACGTACACACGCTGCACTGGGTACGCTTAAATCGTGCTGGGTACTCCGCTGAACACAAGCTCCCAGGGTGATGCGACCAAATGGGCCAATGTGATCCTCGGATATATAAACAAGGGAATATCAAGAAGGGGTAGGGAGGTTATAGCACTTCCGTATTTGGGCATTGAGCCAACCACTGCTGGAATATGGTGTCCAGTTCACGGGTCTACAATTCAAGAAGGAGGCTGATAAATTGGAGAAGGGTCAGAGAAGAGCCAGAAGAATGAGTAAAGAACTGGAAAACCGGCCTTATAGTAATAGAGCTCCTTGTGTCTAACAGAGAAAGTTACCGTCTATGATCACCGTCTATAAGTACATAGAAGGGGACCAGAAACTTGACAGAGAGCTCTTCAGTCTAGCAGAGAAAGAGATAACATGATCCAATAGCTGGATGTTGAAACTAGACAAATTCAGACTAGAAATAAGGTGCACATTTTAACAGTGAGGGTAATTAACCATTAGAACAACTTACCAAGGGAAGCGATAGATTGTCTATCACTTTTAAAACCAAGATTCTAAGAGAGATGCTGTAGCTCAAACAGGAATTAATTCAGGGACGTCCTACGGCTTGTTTAATGCGGGTGGTCAGTCTAGTTGATCACAATGGTCCCTTTGGGCCTTAAAAAAAATTAAGAAAAAAAGTGTAGACACTTCTTTTGGTTTAAAAGCAGCTTAATGCAGTTTAGCTTAAACCTGCTCCTAACTGACCAACTAAAATCAATATAAGATAACTTTATATTGAGTTAAGATGGCTCATGAAGTCTTTTGCTTTGGGTTCAAAAATAAATTTTGAACCACACCTTTAGTTAAATCCTGGTCGCTTCATGCTTGGACAAGCGCTGAAAGTCCTCGTTCCTTTGATTTTCTGTCCCAGCGTCCAAGGGCCCAAACAATCCTGACAGCTTTCAGCCCTTACTCAGGGATACAAAATGGCTGATGTGTCTGTGAAAAGAGGCTGACTGAGGCTTGTCTACACGTAAAAGGCCATAGCAGTGCAGCTGCCCCGTTGTAGTGCTTCTGTGTAGATACGACCTACCCCGACGGGCACAGAGACAACCCTAGTGGGGGGGCCAAGTGAGGGCAGGCAGCTTCAGCAGTGTTATTGAGCACACTCAATCCTTGTGAGCATGCTCAATACAAGCCAAGCAGCAAAGGGGGGGGGGGGGGGGGGGGGGGGGGGGGGGAGAGATCACCTGACCCCATGTGCCCCCGCCATGCGTCACCTCTGGACAGGAGGGAGTCTCCCATCAACACAAGTCATCCACCTCAAAGAGGGGGTCGCTAGGTTGACAGAACCTAGCGCTGTCTACATAGGGATTTAGGTTAGTTTAACTACACCACTCAGGGGGGTGGATTTGTCACCCCCCAGCCCAGCATAGTTAAACCGACTTAATTTTCTAATCTAGCCCAGGCCTGTGGGTGTCATGACAATTCGCACCCACTCCTCATGTTTATTTCATGCTAAACAAATGGGATTGTTATACTAGCTTCCCTCATCCAAGAGACTGAACCTGAGAACTGGGAGTGAATTCTGTAGTAAATTTCAGCTCCTTTGTCAAGGGTAAATCCCTTAAGGTCAAATTCTGATCTCAGTTACACAGGTGTAAATTGAAGTCCAACTCCGGTGACTTAAATGGACTTACTCCGGATTTATGCAGAGTGGCATCTGTTTAATTAACTGCATGGTTTTAAATTGATTTAGTTAAACTGGTGCAAAAAGGTTGTGTGGACACGTATTCTGGTTTAAACCAGGCTTATTGCAGTTTAGCAATTGATTAGGAACAGGTTTAAGCTAAACCAAAATAAATGTCTTGCCTAAACAAAGAAGTTGAACAAGATTAATTTAAGTTAGCTTAGTTATACCGGTGCAACTTTTGTATTGTTTTAAACCTGACTTAAACTGATAAAGGCAAGACAATGCACGAGAGCCTACACATGAAGTTGCTCTAATTTAACGAAATAGATAGTACTACAGGTGTGGTTTTATATCTGTATGACTGTTTAGAGCAGGCCTAAATGACAACTGAAGTCATGTCCACACAGGGGTTTACATCAGTCGAACAAAACCGATTTAACTAAAACTGTGCCAGTTTGTATGAAGACAATTCCTGAATTTTTCCTTTGGTTTCTGTCAGCCTCTGGGGTCGCTCCAGTCACCCAGTTCCAGCAGGCCAAGGTGCTCAGTCTCCTGCTTGGGGCATCTCCCCTCTGTTCACTCAGCCGGAATCGTCTTGTGCTCTATTCTCCAAGCACAGAATACAGAAATCAGCTCAAGGGCTTGGCTGTGATTTCCTTGCCTTGGAGCAGAGGCACATGCACCTAACTACTAGCACACGTGGCCAATAGTAGTGAAGCCTTCAGGAGCTTTTTGCAGGCCAATGTTCCTTTCCTTGTTAAAGGGCAGTAGTCAAGTGCCGTTCAAATACATTTGCCTAAACTAAAAACATTCAGGGAAAGGCAATGTGGTCCCCACTTTAAGTCATCCACATGAGATGCTGGTGCTGAATGGCTTAACTATGGCTGTGAAAGGTCCTTTGGGCTATTGGATGGAGGTCATCCATTTTGGATAAGGTTTGGACCCACAGGGATGAATTAGTTGCGAATGCGAAGGTGGTTGGGAACTTGGGAGGAAGTGATCGTGATCTGATAGAATTCAAGATCCTAAGGAAAGGAGGACATGAGAACAGTAAAACAAGGGCACTGGACTTCAAAAAAGGCAGATTTCAATCAACTCAGAGAAACAGTAGGCAAGGTCCCATGGAGAGACCAATTATGAAGAAAAGGAGTTCAAGGGGGCTGGCAGTTCCTAAAAGATGTAATATTAGAGGCTCAACATCAAGCTATCCCGATGCAAGATAAGAGGAGCCACAGGAGACCAATGTGGCTGCACAGTTGATTTTTAGCCATCTAAAAACCCAAAGGGATACATAGAAGAAATGGAAGGAAAGCAGTATACATGGGAACAGCACGAGCATGTAGGGACAAAATCAGAAAAGCCATGGCAAGGGATGAGTTACAGCTGGCAAGAAAATGCTACAGACAACAAGACGGGGTTCTACACATATGTCAGACAAAAGAGAAAGATCAGGATTGGTGTCGGTCTCCTACTAAATGGAGAAGGTGAGCTGGTAACAGAAGATTAGAAGACAGAGCTGCCCAATGCCTTTGCTACAAAAAAATAACTTTGCTAGTCATCCAGTCACATATTATCATGGACAATAAAGGGAAAGATGTAGATGTAAATCAGGATAAATAAAGAACACATCAGATCTTCTGACTAATTTGAATGAATTCAAGTCAGGAGGGCCTGATGCTATTCCCCCCAGGGTGCTGAAGAAATTAGCTGAAGAAATCTCAGAGCCACTGGCAAGAATATTTGCAAACTCATGCAGGGCTGCCCGGGGGAGGGCAATTGGGGCAATTTGCCCCAGGCCCTGGGCCCCACAGGGGCCCCGTGAGCCCTGGCCGAGAATCCCTTTCCTGACCCAGCGGCGGTCCGGGTCTTCGGCGGCATTGGGCCCTTCAGTGCTGGGTAATGGGTTCAAACTACAGCACAGCAGTTTTAGATTAAATCTTAAGAAAAACTTCTTAACTGTAAGAGCAGTAGGAAAATGGAAAGTCATGGAAGCTCCTTCACTGGAGGTTTTCAAAAGGAGGCTGGAGCCATCTGTCTTGGATGGTTTAGACACAACAAATCCTGCATCTTGGCAGGGCGTTAGACTAAATGAGCCTTGCAGTCCCTTCTAACCCTATGGTTCTATGATTCCAACGTGTCTCACTTGTGCTTTAAACCAGAGTGTGAACTTCATTTGCTTTTCAGTGACTTGCCTTCCTCATGCAATAACCTAACTGAACTCCCTGGGGCTGATTTTGCTCTCACACTTTGTAATTTTGGGGGGCCAGATCCTCTGCTTGTGTACACTTGCAAAGCTCCATAGACTACAAGAGAGCTGCACTGATTGACACCAACTGAAGATCTGGACCACTGACATCAATATGTAGTTATACTTGATTTACACTGGTGTAAGAGTGATCAAAACCAGGCCCAATAGGAGTCCTCACATAACACGAGCAGTATTTAAACCCAGATTCATAGTTTAATCAGATCTATTGAGTCATTTCAGATCAAAGCTGGCTCAAAATTTAGGTTTTATGAAATTAAGATTAGTATACCATATAGGATTGGGACCATTTTATAAATAAATTAATCAAATGCAAGACCAATAGAAATGTTTCCACAAAACTTTTTTTTTAATTCTAAAGTTAGTCATATGTTTAAAATAAGCAACCGTTCCCCTGAAGAGTTAGCAACAACTGCAGCATTATGATAGAACATGGGAACTTGAAAGCGAAATTGACTAGAAACTATCAAAAACAGCTGGGAAACTGACTAATCTATTTTCATTGTCCACCTGGAGATACTCCAGTGATGAGCTCTACAGAAAACAAAGAGAAATGGATGGATTAGAGAAAAATGCAAACGTTAACTGATTTTTTTTAATCTTTCCATTTTAAGATGTTATCTGTAACATTGGTGAGAAGAGGGTTTAACGTTTTTAATCTTATCAACATTTATACCACAGTGGTGTCTAGAGGTCAACCAGATCAGGCTTCCATTGTGCTCGGCACCGTACATCTAGCAGTCACTCTTCAAAGCAAAGTCAAAATAAAAGAGTATTTTCCAGATTTCACTTAACCATTTTTTTATTGCTCTAAAATAACAGCCCATATTCTCCGCAGGTGTAAGTCAACATAACTTCATGAAGAATCTGGTACAAAATACCTAATCACGAAATAATGAACTCTGACAGCAACTGGGCCAGATTAATCTCTCACGCTGGTGCAGCTCCATTGAAGTCACTGGGGGTTTCACTCCGATATTACTTGTAGACACAGAAATGACATCAACAGTATGGATGGGACTATGGACCAGTGACCAGTATGGAAGTTAATGAGGCGATACCATGTTAGCTACATTAATGTCTGTGCTAAGCCTCTGACCACGGCAAAGGAGTTACAAATACAAAATCATATTGAATGTAACTCCTTCATTTGTATTAATTTCTTTAAAGAAATTAATATATTGTTGCATGAAAGTTGAAACATGCGAACAAGGACAGCAGCTCAGACAAACTAAACTCCACATTCACAGCATTCCCCTCTAAGGTTTGTCTAGACAAGGATTTAAAGTTGTGCAAGTCAGCACGCTCAGTCTAAGGGTACGTGGCACGGCCACCTCTGGCCCGGGTCAGCTGGCTTGGGCTGCGGGGCTAAAAACTGCAGACCTTCGTGCTCGGGCTGGAGCCTGGGCTCTGAAACCCCACAAGGAAGGGGTGGGTTTCAGAATCCAACCTGAGCCCAAACATCCACACTGCAACGTTTAGCTCCGCAGGCAGAGTCAATCTGACCCCAGCTAAGACTCCGTGCCACAGGTTTTTATGGCAGCGTAGACGGGAACGTCTATGCTGCAATCAGGTGGCGTGATGGCACCATGTGTAGACATACCCAAGCTGGTTTTGGCCTAGCTAGCCTGAACGCTAGCAGTGAAGCCGCAGCAGCATGGGCTGTACAAGCCTGCCTGGGACCCTGGGTATAAACTCAAGAAGCTTCTAGGATTTCACAGGTGATGTTATTATTCACGCTACGTAGATCAAAGCTGGCTCAGGTGTGTCTACACATGCTGAGATCGCCAAAAACTCTAGCCAAGGCAAGGCACGTTGTAGTCTAGCATATGCTAAATTAATGCTGATTTAAGACATAGGCTGGCCCATCACACTTCAAATCCTAACCTAGACATGGCCCACGAGGACCTACCACGTCCCCTTGCACATAGACACGGAGAATAGATCTTCTCCCTATTACCACCTCATCAAGGCTCATCACTGAAGCGGTGAACTTCAGCCCATTCTCCTGCAGCCATTCAACCTCCCCTTTACAAAGCTGCTCTGGGATGCCCCTGTAGCACTGCCCTGAACTCCCATGTGAGAGACCAGTGTTCACATTCTGGTTCACCTCACAGTGTCGATAGCGAGTAGAAGAGCAGAGAAAGCGACATGTGGAGCCCCTGACGGCTAAGAATGTACCTCTGTTCTCCCCTCAGCAGCGCCTCTGACAGATCTATGAGCCATGCTGACCAACTCCATTGGGAATACGATCAAAAAGGAAGCGGCTAAAACACAGTATGCATCAGGCAAGAAAATGAGGAAATCCCCGGAGACCCAGTCTTGCCTCTGTTTACACATTCAGTCCACCACAATCAACACAACTCACTCAGACTCCCCAGGGTTGCGTTAAGAGGCAGTTGTACCCAAAGGCTCCTCAGAGATGTAACACAGGGTGCTGCTGTCATTGGCCCTGATCGCGTTACTTTTACTCGACGCCTTCCTGAAGCACTCCTGGCAAGGGGAAGGCTTCCTTGGCGTGACTCAGTCCTCCGGCCTGTTTGGAGTCCCGCAAACGCTGCTGCTGGGACGAAGGGGAAATGCACCAAGGAAAAGGGAGGGTGGTTTATATATAAAAGCCAGACGACCCTGCAACTTTCGCGTGGCTTTGACCCAAACGCAGCCCCAGAGTTCACTGGAAAGGCTGGCTGAACTCAAGCCAAATTGGAGTTTGCTATAAAACCAGCCAAGAGTTGTGCAGGTAACCACGGGCTGGCACACACAAGCGTTGGTGAAGCATGTGGGACAGTCCATCAGCACCGTAAGGAGCTCTTCCTCACCCCCCGGGACATGGAAAGCAATGGCCGGGGCATTCAAACGGTGCAGTCATGCATCTATCTTAGGGCTCTGTACCATCACCGCAGTATCAGAGCACCTTCCACGTACGGCCAGTGGTAAAGTCCTGCACGGACCTCATGGAGTCTCTGGGCATCTCCCTTTTTGGGGTCAAAAGTCTGCTTGATCTGACTGTTTGGGGGGGGAGGGGGGGCGCGCGGTTGGATTCTGGGGTAGAAGGGAGTGTCAGTGTTGTCAGTGCTATTATGCTAGAAATGCCTTTTGACTAGGAAGGTTTTGCAGTGTTTCCTTAAGAGGGTCAGAGACTCTGGATTCACCTCATCTCCTCTCAAAGACTGTTCCATAGTCTGTCATATATGGCCCCCCATTACTATAAAATCTGAGCATCTTGCAGTTCCCTGTGAGGCAGGGAAACACAGTTAGTCCCATTTTACATATAGGAAACTGCAGCAAGAGAGAAACTAAGTGATTTGTCCAGTGTCACACAGAAGAAGGGAATTGAACCTGGGTCTCCAGAATTCTAGGCTAACACCCTAGCCACTGGACTGTCCTTCTGCCAGACCCCTTTAGCGAGATGCTTTATTCCCAGCTCTCACAGGCTTTATCCAGGGCTTAGTGATCTGCATCACCACAAGGAAACAGAGGTCGTGATGATTCATATTTCAAAAACCAGGGTAATGCAGCTGGGGCTCGAGACATTAATTGCTTTCAAAATTAGGGCCAAACCCTAAAATTGGCTTCAGAAGCTGACCGGGAACAGGGGAGGGACTTGAACATAGGCCTGATGTGTCCACGGTGACCCAAGCCATGGAGAAGACAGGCAGCACATTCTGTACTAGCGGAAGCCTGTGCATCGTTTTCACATTCCGTTTTAGACACACTGAGTTACAGGGATCCAGCCTGGAGGTGTCAAGCTCATGGATTCCCATGAACAGGTCCTCACGCAGGAGGAAGAGACGATTTTCCTAGCCAACTACAGGTGACAGGAGGCATTCTGGGAAACTGATGCTTCCTGGTCATCCATGTTGAGTGTGGAATCAAACAGGACCCTGAGGCTTCGCACCACTTTGACAAATGTGGGCTGTGTGCCTTCAAGGGAAGGCGGAGACAACCTTCTGGCTGGTTCTTCAAAGCTTTCCCCCTTTCCAACCAGCAGCACTTTGGTCTTGCCTGGGTTCAGCCTGAGCCAGCTACCCTTCATCAAGAGTGGATTGCTTGTAGGCGTTCCTCACAGCAGAGGTTGTGTCAGTTGAGAATGAGATGTATAGTTCAGTGTCATCAGCATGAGCCCAGGGCATTTCATGATCTCTCCCACTGGCACTCCAGCCGATGGCTACCTGAAGAAGAGCTCTGGGCAAGCTCAAAACGTGACTCTCACCAACAGACATTGGTCCATTACAAAATGGACTCACCCATTTGGTCTCTGTTGCAACTCTGGGGCTGCCAACATGCTAGAGCACACCTGGGGTTGGGGGGGGGGGGTTGAGGGAATGGGGGGATGTTTCAGTCAATAAGGAAAACACTGAGGGCTGGGAGTATCAGGAAGTTCCTGGGGGTATACTGGTGATCTCACACTATTATAATACAAATCCCAAGACTTTCAAAGTCCCTAGAGCTCCCAGCCAAAATGGTGGCCCCAGGATGCTAGTTCCTGCCCCAACAAGCTTCCAATCTTAGCACTAACACCTACAGCATGGTGGGAATGATGAGCAATGCTTTGCGCTCCCATTGTGCTTTTCATCAGCGGCTCTCCCAGCACATGATAAGATGTTCATTTAGTCTCACCACGTCCTGCACCATCCTTCCTTGCAGGAATCACAGAGGCAAGCAAATGGGATTTGCCTGCAATTAAATAACCCAACCACCTTCAGATCAGGATAGGCCTTTCGCTCAAAAGTTTGCAAGCTCGCAGAAGGTGTCTCCGTCCTTCTCAGGATGCTAGGAGGCATGGACCAGAGAGCCACATCCCAGTTACCCAGTCAAGGCGAATCCCAAAAGCATGGGAGGAGGTGCAGTTGTATTCCCACACGCCCCCACTGCACCCTCCCAAAGTGTCTCCCGATAACAGGAGCTGGGGTGAAGCGGCAGAAGTGAGCTGCATGCAGATAAGTGACGTGCACCGAGGGAACATGTGGCACAATCACAGCTACTCTATTAATTTAAGTTAATTTCCTGCAGTTCTGTCTTAGTTTTCCAGCAGATTCAGGACTTAAAGGTTAACGCGTAACCTTGTCTCGGTAGCTTGCTATTCGCTCCATGCAAATGTCTACCTACAGCCTGGTAATTATATGCATTTCCAAAGAGCCAATCAGCTGTCAGCCTGACAGATACTGATCTTCCCGTTTTATTTTTAGCTCTGTGCTTCCCCCTCTAGATGCAAAAAAAAATTCTGTTTGTTCCATCTTTGCTGCAGCCTCTTTTTTCCCCAGCACTCCAGCCAGCTCTTCTCTCGCCCAGGCTGGAGCAGGGAGCAGGGCTGAGTGGCAAAGTACAAAGTAGCACTGGGCTCCTGTCAGGAGCCCCTTGCAGCTCTCCATGCAAGGTGAAAAGCTGTGATGCCTGGCTCCTTTCAGACATGGGCCTGTGCGGGAAATGTTCCTTCCCCAGCTGAGGGGCTGTATAAAATGGAAAACAAGTGGGAAGAAAAAAAAACAAAAAAACACCCATAGGAACAAGATACTTTCCTGAGGCCTTCTGGATATCTTCTGCACATGCATCCTCTCTGCACACCCTCCGGAAGGGACCAGATGCTCATCTGGTGTAAATCAGCAAAGCTCTATGCACACCAATCTACACCAGCTGAGGTTGCAGCCCAAGATTTGTAATTGCTTCCATAAAGATGGGCGGGCTAGCGAGAGCTCGCCCCGTAACCATTCTCCAGACGCTCCAGAGAGACAAGGTGCCCTTGCACGAGGTAGAGGAGATGGTCGCAAGACGACTGCAATGATACGAGGATCAGTTGAAGCATCTACACACCAGGGCAATGGGCAGTTGAGAGTGCGAGTATCCTCACCTACATGAGTAGAGTTTTCCCTGGGCCTAGGGTGACCAGATGGCCCGATTTCATAGGGACAGTCCTGATTTTGGGGGCTTTTTCTTATATGGGCACCTATTACCCCCCACCCCATCCTGATTTTTTACACTTGCTATCTGGTCACCCTACCTGGGCCCTTACTCACACAGGTGAGCACTTCCTCAGGCGAGTAGCCCTGTTGGCTTCAGCAGGAATACTGGTGAGCAAAAACGTAAGGGTGGCACCAGCAGGCCTATTTTCTGGACATGGTCTTTATTCTCCCGTCTGCCACCAAGGCTTCCCCAACATACACTGCACCCCCACATGGCCCGCTCCAAAAGGCACGGTCTTCCCTATGGCTGGAGGGACTGCTGGAAGGAAAAGAGAATAAAGAGGAGGAGGAGGAGGAGGAGGAGAGTAAAGAGGAGTGAGAGAGAGCCGGGAGAGGAGTAGAGATGGGAACTAGTGGACAAAAAAAAAAAAAAACCCAAAAAAACCAAAACACACAAGTGGAAGAGGAAAGCGAAGAAATGGAGGGAAATCGCTCGAGCTCTGGATTTTTCCTATTTAACACAACATTGCCAATCCCCAGTGTTCAAAAATCTTGAGTCAGGGCCCCCCCCGCACACCAAAACAAAAATCAAGAGATTACTAAGCCAATCTCTTGGGGGGGGGGGCGGGTTATTATTAAAGAAATGTGCATCTGGTTCATTTTATTTGCCTTCGGTTTTTTGAGTCGAAGGGTCATGTCTCTCTAACCAGGATGGCTAGAATCTCCGCTTTCACCAAAAAAAGACTTATGTAATCACAGTTCCAGGAGTTGATGCTTTAAGAAAAGACACCAAATATCAGCAAAACTTAGTACAGCGCATTGAGCTGCACGGTATGTGGCACTAAGGATACTGGGCCCAACTCATCCCTGGTGCAGCAGCTCCATGGACTTCGGCCAGGAACCTAGCCCAGAGAGTTTTGTTTGAACTGACCAGGAGATTCTTTTCAAGCTTCCTTTCCAGAGTGGAGAACAGCAAGGGACAAACAGAGGCAGGAGCATAAGCCACAAGGCTGCGAAGGAAAAGCATTCAGTTAGAAGGGAGAATGGAGACATTGAAATAAGGAGGAAAGGGGAGAAATCGCGAATGAGGGCAAAAGCAGAAGAAAAGAGAAAAGGGGCAAGCAGAGAGAGGACAGTAACCTCCACTAGAGTCTGGTAACGTTTGCCCGTGCTGGGACTGGACCTTCTCTCTGTACCCAGGTATCAGCCCAAGGCTGGGGTTAGGATATTTGCATTCCCATGAGTTCTGCACATCTGGCACACCCTGCACCAACCTACCGCCACTGCAGGGTACAGTCTGTGCAGCAGAGGTGGGGACTACAGCGTTGGACTTCAGCAGATTTACGCTGTTGTGAAAACCACAGCATCTTGGCCAAGCAAGTAGTAAAGAGAATCCCCCCTTCCAACCTGACTGGTCGGTGTTGATCGCATCTGACTGCAACCCACACTGGTAAATAGACTCATCTCTGCCCCCGCTACTCGGGGTATGGCGCTGGGGAATCCAGGAGAGAGACCAGGAAAGGAGAGTTAAACACAGGCTACTAAGGACTTGTCTAAACATGCAAGCTAATCCGGAATAAGGCGGGGTGCAAATTTGGAGCAGAATTACTCCTTTGGAAGTGGATTGCGCAAATTCAGATAAAGCGCTCATTCTAGAATCAGAGTCCCCACATTTGGAGTTATTGTGGTATAGCTCATGTGCAGACAAGCCCTACACAGCCACTACTGCACTAAGGCCATGGGACAATATTGATCCACTGAAGCATAGTTAAGAGACAAGGACCGGATTCAGCCCCCAAGGTCAAGGGAATGGTGCTACTGACTTGACTGGGCAGTGGCTTACGGCCTAAGTAAGCAGCAACTAGAATGCAAGGCAAGAACACCTGGTCTAATTTGAAAGCTGGAGCAAAGGGAGGCATTGACTACTCCTAGTAGGAAGTGGCATTGGAAGGATAATGCTCAGCTAATCATCCTTTGCCCTTTCATTTAAGGATCTCAAAGCACTTCACAAGCATTAATCGCTCAATTCTCACAACAGCCCTAGAGGATCTGTAAGCATCATTATTCCCATTTTACAGCCAGGTAAACTAAGGCACAGAACAGCGAAGGAACTTGCCCAAACACCCATAGTGGAGGGTGTCGAGTCCCGTTTCCCGTCATTGACTACTGATCCATACCCCATCCCTACAAAGCTAATGGGGTTCCAGCAGCCATGAAGATGAAGGTTTGTGGCTCCTGTCCCCAAGTTAGCACCATGGAGAAAAGTCAGCACTGTACAAACAAACAGAGCCAGATGGAGTCCCAGGGGAAAGGAGAAAATGAACAAAATCCAAAACAAGACTCCCACCAATTCTGACAAGAGAACAGGAGAAAGTGAAAGTTCAGCGGTGAAGCCTGGAGCAGAGCAGTACGACACGAGAGGAAAATAGAGGGAAGATGACCAAGTTCTTTGGGGCAGGGACGGTCTTTTCACTATCTGTGCATATGGCATCCAGCACAATGAAGTCCTGAGCCCTGGTTGGACCTCCAGGCTCTACGGTCATGACATTAAAGAACGTTCTTTATCAAGTGGGATGGAGAAATCCTAAACATTCCATGTAAAATGGAAGAGACTCTTCCCCATGGACTGGCCTAGCAGCTTCACAGATATGATTATGTTAAGCACAGGATGCTAATAAATAATACCTATTGCTATTCATCCAGGTGTTATGAGTCATCACTGGGGACTCAACCTTTATACACGAGATAAAGGAGTGACTCCATTATATGGGAGCATTAGCGCTCTCCAGATGCTCTACCAGGGAGGTTTAATTATCCCCAATTTACTAAAGGGGAAATTGAGGCAGAGATGAAGTGACTTATCCAGGGTCACACATGAAGTCAATGGCAAAGCCAGCAAGAGAATGCAGGTCCCATGCCCGATGCCCCAAACCGCTCAAACGCCACTTGGTGTTTCTGCTAGCAGAAACCGGCTCTAGAACTGGATCTGAACTTCCGCAGAGTTTAGTTACAAATACTAAAATAGGTCTCTAGCTCATTGTTTCTTCGTGCTCCTCTGTCTGTATCTCATACTTGGAACAAAAAGATGGGCCCTGCTCCCAAAGAGTTTACAATCTGTGTTTGTACAGCCCCTAGCATAGTGGGGGCCTGGGTCATGACTGGACTCCTAGATGCTACCACAAATGCAAAAGATAATCCACATTTCTCCAATAGCACTGTTTTCTTCTAAGAAAAATCTCTAGGAGATCCTAGACAACAAGAGAAAGGGCCCAGTACTGTACCTACAACTGCTCTCACTGACACCAGTAAGGTCTACAGGATTGGGCCCCAACTTTGGCAGTTTTTGAGAACATGACAAATGAGTCCTGAAAATATCCCTGGTTATAACTGAAAGATATCAAGATAACCTGATTATCAAAATATCCCATTATCAACAGTCTCCCATGGTCTCTACCTTATAGTTTGGAATTATCCAACTCTGTAGCACCACAACAGGTCTGCAATTAAGAGATCATGGCATCCCAGATTATCGGAGATTTACTGCAACTTGATCTTGCAATCAGCGGTACTCTTTGTAAACAATTCAGCATGAGAGGAAGTTATCTCCCTGGGCCAAATTCCCAATAAAAATAAGCACAGCATGTCTGCAAGGGGGAGTATTTGCCCTCCATTAATACATACAAGGGGCAGAGTTAAGGTTGAGGTTGCTTGAATGAAGGGTTTTTTGCATTGAACTTCCACTTTTTTTTTTGGAGGGTGGTGGTGGTGGTTTTATTTTGTTTTTTAATGGAAAAGAAAAATCAGTGTGACTACTGTGTGTGAAAAAAACGTCAAATGAGGGGTTATCCCAACATGACCTTCTGCCTTCCACTATCATCTCTAAGGAAGAATTGGGCATCACTGTGTGTTTTTAAAAACCCTTTTTGCCATGTATGTAAAAAACATGAAAAGGCAAGATTATCTCTAAATGGTCTCACAATTGCAGGGAGCTCGACAAACACTGCATGAACAATTCTCCTCCTAGAAGTTTGTAACAATCAAATAAATTGTAACAGTCCAATGAAATGCATCCAGCCGCCTAGCATGTTTTTAACAGGTTGCTTCCATTCAGCTAGTATTAGTAATAGCACCATAAGTTAGTGTCTAGATGCCCCAACTGAGATCAGGGTTCCATTGTCCTAGTTACTGTACTTACACATGGTAAACTCTTCGGGACAGGCACTGTATTTCACTACCTAACGGCCCAACCCAATGCCCATTAACATCAATGGGAGTCTTCTGATCAACTTCAGTGAGCACTGGATGAGGCCCCAAGAGGACAAGATAAAGGGCTGGAGAAAGGATGGGGAGAACAATACATTTTATAGCTGAAGAACTTGGGCACAAAGATGAAGCGACTTGCCCAAGGTCCCACAGGGAGTTGAGGCAGAGCTAGGAACTGAACCTAGGTCTTCAGAGTCCCAGTCCAGACCATCCTTCAGTGGGAGTTTTGCCTGGATAAGCAAGGACTACAGGATTAGTCCATTTGACAAGGCTGTGAAAATATGCACGTGTTCATAGACATGATTTTCCACACCTTTAAAAACCAATGAACGGAGAGCAGAAAGAACGCAATCACGGTCACATTTCCGATTTTCCAATGAAAACTCCACCTACAGCTTCCATTATTGCCAAGCAAATTTAGAAAAATGAATCAGTGGTTAGAGATGGGAAAAGGACATGAGGTCCATCCATTCATTTCCTGGGTCATACAGAACATTCCACATGCTTTGTACAGTCCAGTTGTAAACGATTGAAGTAATGAAGTTCCCATCATTTTGCTTGGGAGACTATTCCTTGTTGTTAGGGTTTTTTGCCCGATAGTCTCTCTCAGTTTTCCTTCACTCAGTTTAATCCCATTATCCCTACCATATTTAAATTATTTTAGGACACCCTAATGCTACTTCTCCCTCCCTAGTGCTTACCCCTTTCAAATACCTGCAGATGGTTACTAATGTTCTCCACGGGTCATCATTGAGCCAAGTTATGCACCCTTGGACCTGAATCTTGGGATCTGATCCCTTACACTTCAGAATCTGGGGCCTTCACTCTTTTAATCTTTCCTTCTAAATTTATCCCTCCGGGTTCTTGATCATTTTGTTGCTCTTCTCCAATTCCCCTCCCAGTAGGTTTACGTTTGAATGGCATTATGGTTCCCCAAGCTGGGTACAGTATGCCAAGTGCATTCTTACTAGCAGTACAGAAAGAGGGGCAATCGCCTTCACACACACAAAAAGGGAAGATCCTGTTCTCATTGAAGCCAATGAGAGTTGTGTCACGGACTTCAAAGGAATCACAGGGTGCGTAGTACCATTCTGACCAGTGTCACTCCACAAATTCGTGCCTATTTTTTCCAACTCCTATACCTCCTAGGTGTCTGACTCTACTGTTTGCCAAGTATCTTCTTCCCACTGGATCTCTGTTTCAGCTGCATCTGTTTCCAGTTTTCCAGTTTACCACTCATCTGGTTATTTCCTCTCCATATTTCTAACTTTTCTCTGTGCATTTAATTAGCACATTATTAATCCAGAAGAGGGGGATAACAAAAGATTGGGCCAAATCCTCAACTGACGTAAATTGAGGTCACTCCATTCAAGACAATGCAGTCATATTGATTTACACCAGCGGAGGATCTGGCCACTAAATAAAACTGTGCCTACAACCAGTCCCTTTGACAACCTTCTGGATATCTCCCCACAACTCAGAACAAGTCTGCTTATCAAGGCCTTTCACTTACAACTGGTTTTCAAGCCATGTAAGAAAAAAATTATTTATTAATTTATAAGATACCACAAAGCACCGTATCAATTGCGTTACTATAGTTCCAATATACAGTATTCTCCCCACGTGTTCCCTTTGACTACCAATTTCACCCAAAGAGCTTTCAAGTTTGTCTGGCATGACATGCTCCTGATATGACTCTTTGCTGCTCATGCTCCCATTATCTTCTGGGCACTAATTCAGAAGGGTACATAAGCATGTGTTCAATTTTAGCTGTATCCTTTGCTTGCGGGCTTGTGTGCTTATAGATTCTCTCAATAAATTATTCCATTATTTTACTGGGGACTGAAGTTACATTTGCCAGGTGGTAATTGCCAGGACTGTACTATTTTTATTTGATAAAAACTGGTACCATATTTTGCATTTTTTCCTATCCCTGGACCTCTGGTACCAGCTGCCTGTGTTCCCAATACCCTTCAAGAACAATTACCCATGGTTCGGTTAGTTCACTGGCTAATTCCCTTACAATATGGGATGAGTGTGCACCACCCACACCTATGGACATATATACACAGTCTGATACACACTCACTGAATTCAATGGGAGTCTTTCCCTTATCACTGTGGAGAAACTAAATTAATTCTTTGCATTGGTCTTCACAGATGAGGATGTGAAGGAGATAAAAAGAATGGCTCAGTTTTGAGTAAGTAACAAATCTGAGAAACTGTCCCAGATTGAGGTCTCAGAGGAGTTTTTGGAACAAATTGATAAATTAAACAGTAATAAGTCACCAGGACCACATGGTATTCACCCAAGAGTTCTGAAGGAACTCAAATGTGAAATTGCAGAACTATAGTTTGTAACCTATCACTTAAATCATTTTCTGTACCAAATGACTGGAGGATAGGTAATGTGACGCTTTTTTTTTTTTTTTTTTTTAAAAGGGCTCCAGAGGTGATCCTGGCAATTACAGGCCAGTAAGCCTGAATTCAGTACCAGGAAAACTGGTTGAAACTATAGTAAAAGAACAGAATTGTCAGACATAGATTACCATAATTTGTTGGGGAAGAGTCAACATGGTTTTTGTAAAGGGAAATCATGCCTCACCAGTCTACTAGAATTCTTTGAGGGGGTCAACAAGCATGTGGACAAGGGGGGGATCCAGTGGATATAGTGTACTCAGATTTTCAGAAAGCCTTTGATTGTCAGAAAGGTCCCTCATCAAAGGCTCTTAAGCAAAGTAAGTGGTCATGGGATAAGAAGGAAGGTCCTCTCATGAACTGGTAACTGGTTAAAAGATAGGAAACATAAGGTAAGAATAAATGGTCAGTTTTCAGAATGGAGAGAAGTAAATAGTGATGTCCCCCAGTGGTCTGTACTGGGACCAGTCCTATTCAACATATTCATAAATGATCTGAAAAAAGGGGTAAACAGTGAAGTGGCAAAATTTGCAGATACAAAAACTACTCAAGATAGTCAAGTCCCAAGCAGACGCGAAAAGCTACAAAAGGATCTCACAAAACTGGGTGCCTGGGCAACAAAATGGCAGATGAAATTCAATGTTGATAATGCAAAGTAATGCACATTGGAAAATAATCCCAACTATACATATAAAATTATGGGCTTTAAATTAGCTGTTACCACTCAAGAAAGATCTTGGAGTATTTGTGGATAGTTCTCTGAAAAAAATCCACTCAATGTGCAGCAGCAGTAAAAAGAAAAAAGCAAACAATGTTGGGAATCATTAAGAAAGGGATAGATAATAAGGCAGAAAATATATTGCCTCTACACAAATCCATGGTACGCCCACATCTTGACTACTGCATGCAGATGTGGTTGCCCCATCTCAAAAAATATATATTGGAATTGGAAAGGGCAACAAAAATGATTAGGGGTATGGAACGGCTTCCATATGAGGAGAGATTAATAAGACTGGGACTTTTCAGCTTGGAAAGAGACAACTAAAGGGGGATATGATACAGGTCTATAAAATCATAACTGGTGTGGAGAAAGTAAATAAGGAAGTGTTATTTACTCCTTAACACAAGAATTAGGGGTCACCAAATGAAATTAATAGGCAGCAGGTTTAAAACAAACAAAAGGAAGTATTTCTTCACACAACCTACAGTCAACCTGTGGAACTCTTTGCCAGAGGATGTTGTGAAGGCCAAGACTATAACAGGGTTCAAAAAAGAACTAGATAAGTTCATGGAGGATAGGTCCATCAATGGCTATTAGCCGAGATGGGCAGGAATGGTGTCCCTAGCCTCTGTTTGCCAGAAGTTGAGAATGGACGACGGGAATGGATTACTTGATGATTACCTGTTCTGTTCATTCCCTCTGGGGCACCTGGCATTGGCCACTGTCGGAAGACAGGATACTGGGCTGGATGGACCTTTGGTCTGACCCAGTATGGCCGTTCTTATCAATGGGCATGGATCAGGTCCAAGAATCCAATTTTCCTGTGTATTCCCTTACCGGTTGCTTTTTATTTTTTTGAGGCAATGGTTTTATTTGACAAGGTCTCCTAATTGTCTATGCTGCTTTTCTTTATTGTTTTCCTTGATAGAAATCAATTTAAATACACACACACACAGGTTAGCAACTTAGCCACTTCACCATCACTGATTTCAGCTTCCTCATTTATTAATGGACCTACTTTTTCCTCTTTCCCTTGATATATTTGCAAAAGCCTTTCTTATTCCTCTTAACCCCTTTGGCTAGCATTAACAAGCAAAAACTCAGTAATATTTGATATTATATGTGTATAAATAAAAGCAGGAAAGGATCCGTTCACTCTTGTTACAGCTGCTAAAGTGGGCCCAGGGCTCTGAAACAGCAGCATTACTGCATATGTTAAACATCTCTATTACTTTATTAATGCATAGAACGTTGGGATTTCATTGTATATTTAGGATTATTTACCTTATAAAGTAACATGGACTTCACAGTGCAAATTGCCACAGAGAGGAGGCATTTACAGCTTCCCAGAAATGGAAGTGCCACTAAACAATGAGTGAACATGCCACTAAAAAACACATGCAATGATTTGGAGGGGAGGGGGGAGGAAATCACATGATTAAATTATCTCCATGGGGAGAAGTTTGCAAATCTCTGCGCACAAGGAAATTTTCATGGACCTGGATCTCTATTTTCAGTGCCCCATTCAGCACAACAGCCTTTGGGAATAAGGCAGCACATGCCTCTGCAGAGAAATGCCAGCCACGTAATATATTATGGGGTACACGCTGCCTTCAGTTACACCCTGACAATCCAAATGCAGAGCTGGCGTAAGAGGGCACAACTCCATGGAGGTCACTTCGCCACATCTAGTGCTTTCCTTAAACTTTCGAAAGTTTAAATGGAGTGCACAAGAACTGGAAATTCACAATAACTTTGCTAATTATTCCTTATTATTATTAGAAAATTACTAGGATTAGTCTGCATTAAGGACTATTTGCCTGCCAAAACCCTAGTTTAAAAAAAATATATAAAAAAGGACTTTAAGTTAATTTAGTGCTGGTGAAAAGTACCAGCTTGATTGTTTAGAGTCCAAGGGTCATTTGGTCATTGACATTCTTTGCCAATATGGCCTCCAAGAGTCATCGGTTGTGATTGTGGTCTCTGTGATGCAGGGACCTACTGCTGGAAACAGGACTGAGATCCAAGAAACTCATTTCCTACAAGCCACTAAACCACCTCCACCAAAGGGTAACAACAAAACCAAAATCATCTGAGGACCCCAAGCACTGAAAAGTCTGACAATGGAGGGAAAAGTCACCCATTCCTCCTTTCAATCAGACCCTCAAAGCCTGCACAACAGGCCTGCACAACACACCCAGCCAGCCCCATGGCCAGTCAGGGCTCTCTCCAAAACACATTAATGCGACCTCTGGGTTGAGCAGAGGAGGTCACCAAAGACAGAAAAAGGTCACCAAAGTTCCTGCCTCCAAACCCCAACTGCACAGCTTGTCCAGTTCCCGCTGGCCTGGGTGGCAAGAAACACAAACAGATGCCTCACCTGGGCACCCCATGGAGCAGAAAACGGCACGGCGACCGAACTGCAGGCCCAGCTTGGAAAACGCACTCCAAATCCACAGAACCGCGGAGCCCATTGCAGTGCAAATTGCTTTCGGTTTTTAACGCAGTCAAGAAAATAATTCATGTAGGCTAAGACCTGCCATGTTTCAGCCTGGAGGGAATTTGGCCTGGAGTTTGAAACCCGGGGGGGGGGGGGGGGGGAGGAGTCATAGAAACCTCAGCAGAACCTTGGTTATAGCTAGGGCCCTACCAAATTCACAGCCATGAAAAACACGTCACAGACTGTGGAATCCGGTCTCCCCCGTGAAATCTGGTCGGTTGTGTGCTTTTACCCTATACTATACAGATTTCATGGGGGAGACCAGCATTCTCAAATTGGGGGTCCTGACCCAAAAGGGAGTTGCAGGGGGTCACAAGTTTATTTTAGGGGGGTTGTGGTATTGCCACCCTTACTTCTCCAGCCACCCAGCTCCGAAGGCAGCGCAGAGCGGTGGCTGTTGGCCGGGCACCCAGCTCTGAAGGCAGCGCCCTGCCAGCAGCAGCACAGAAGTAAGGGTGGCAATACCATACCATGCCACCCCTACTTCTGCGCGGCTGCCCTCGGAGCTGGTGGCTACTGACTGAGGGCCCAAATCTGCAGGCAGCAACACAGAAGAAAGAGTGACAATACCATCCTTACTTCAACACTGCAGCTGACGGCAGCTCTGCCTTCAGAGCTGGCAGGGCCGGGTCCAACGTTTTTGCCGCCCCAAGCGGCGAAGAAAAAAAAAAAAAGCCAATCGGCGGCACTTTGGCAGCAGCTTAATCGCGCCACTTCATTCTTCTGTGGCAATTTGGCGGCGAGTCCTTCGCTCCCTCTCTTCCTCTTCTGCAGCAGCTCAAAGAGGAAGAGAGGGACCCGCTGCCGAATTGCCAAAGACCCGGACGTGCCGCCCCTTTCCATTGGCTGCTCCAAGCACCTGCTTCCTTCGCTGGTGCCTGGAGCCGGCCCTGAGAGCTGGGCTCCTGGCTAGCAGCCACCACTCTCCAGCTGCCCAGCTCTGTAGGCAGGGCCGCCGCCAGCAGCAGCACAGAAGTAAGTAGCAGTACCGCAACCCCCCCTACAATAACCTTGCGACCCCCCCCGCCAACTCCTTTTTGGGTCAGGATCCATACAACACCACTGTAAAATCTCAGATTTAAATAGCTGAAATCATGAAATTAACGATTTCTTTTTTTAATCCTAGGACTATGAAATTGACCAAAATGGACTGAATTTGGTAGGGCCCAGTTCTAGCAGTACTGACCCACTTGGACCGTGGAAGTGTTCTGGACCAGCAGCAGTGACTCCACCAACGTGATATTGGATTCAGGGTATAGGTCTGTGCAGAGTAAGCTTTGCATGGCATTTAGAGGCATGTGCCCCAAAAATGTGCCATCCCTCACCTGCCAACACTCCCCACAAGAGCGCGCGCACACACACACACACACACCCCTTGCGTCAGGTGCTTCCCTTTCACCCATTTTTCACTGACAGCACAGAGCTCCCATCTTCCCCGTTTACTGAAGAACTCTCCCCACCACTGGAAACCAAGAAGAGTTAGAAAAAGAAGGCGGGGGGATGGGGGAGGGACGTCCATCACCTCTGCATGAGCACGTGCGTACGGCCATAACCCGGCCTTGGTTTCTTAAGAGTGGATGACCATAACCTGAAGCAAGAGCGATGCATGTGAACTCTTCATTGCCAGACTTCCAGACTTCCCATAGCTCCTCCCCCCCCCCCCACCCCCCCACCCTCCCCACCCCCCCCCCCCCCCCCGTCCCGCAAGGGTTTTTAAGCAGAGGAACTGACTGTAGCGAGACAGGATAAGTGAGCAAGGAAGGATGCTTCGGACACCGCCCCGTCAATGCACACAATAGGCAGACAGGAAGGGAGTGCTGGCCAGTGGTTAGGCAGCCCCAGATCTAGGAGTCTGGCCTCGCAGGGTGAAATCCTGCCCTGGCTCTCAGCACGCCCTGCCCAAGCCTGGATTCTGTTCTCAGCTCTGCAGCTCAGGGCAATTCCCTTCCCTTCTCCATGCGTCAGCTTCTCCAGCTGCAGACTGGGGATGATGCTAACCTGCCTCCCTGGGCTGGGGGGGGGGGGGGGGACGGGACATTCATTGCTGCGACAAGAGCTTGGAGCCTCCCATGGCAGCTTTCACGTCCCAATGCCAGGCCCCCGTCCCAACCCGTGGGTACAAAGAGCTTATTTACGATGACACTCGCCCCATGGAGAAGAGGGTTGACCATTGAAAGTCAGGGAAACTCCTTTAGCAGTTGAACCCACGATGTTTAGCAGTACCAAGCTCACGTACATGGCAGACCCGTCCAGCACTAGCGGTCTTTGGAAGGACCGATTCTGCACAGCCATATACTAGGGCCAAGTCAGCACAGGGCCAGAGAGAGGACGCAGCTTGCAGGCCCCCGGTCAGGGGCTGGGGGGACGAGTGCAGCTCTCAGCGCCGGGGGCGGACTAACGTACATCACTGCTTGAAATAGCTACTCTGGCTCTTTTCAAGGGTGCCGGAGCGCAGTTCAGCCACTGCCACAGCCCCTTTGCACCCACCCCCAAGATACCCTGTTCCCTGCCCTGCCTCCACTCACCCCCTTGCCACCTGGCACTGCTGCCGAGGCAAGCACGGGGCCGGGGAAGTCTGCTCCATGAGGGCACAGAGTGGCCCCGAGCCTGGGCTATTCCATGGGATGGAGGGAGGGCTGGTTTGTGCCAGCCCAGCCGTGTGTGAAAAGAGGCCACAGGACAATGACGAATGGGGCTCAGTGCCCTGAGTATTGCACTCCCCCCTTTCCAACCCTGAGCCCAAATCTATCTGCCCACAGCAGTTCCCTCCCTTCCTTTCATTATTATTTTTTAAAGAAATGACTGAAACCCATACGAGACGGTGTCTCTTGGCAAGCGCCCCCGGGACCCTACGCTCTGAACAGCTCTCAGGCAACGGCTGGGAAGCAGAAACATCTGCTCCCGTCTACCCCACTGCTGCGAACAAGGCTTCTTGCAGGCGAAAAGCAATACAGCAGGAAAGAGAGAGCAGGCTCCCGCCTGGCGAAGTCCGTCCTGTGCTGTCTAATAACACAAGGTGTCATCGTAGACCCAAATCAGTGCCTAGAGCTTTATTTATAAACAACTCAAACACAGGAGACAGCAGGCCAGAAGCAGGGGGGAGGAGGCGGGGAGTGAGACTGGAAGGGGGGCAGGAGGGGGAAGAGGCAGGGAGTCTTCCTATCTAGGAGGCGTTGCCCTGAGATTTCTAAGTAGGGTCAAGGGGAGGGGAGAGGAATATGTGCAGAGACAAGAGCAGTGAGGACGCTATTGATCACACCCTGGCTTCGGCAATGGCATTGACTGACAGCCCCCCACTTCCTCCCCGCACCACACACACACACACACACACACTCTGTTTGCGTTAAACAGAAAAGCTTCCCCCACAAATCACTTGAAGTTGGTGAGCTTGGGGAAGCGGGCATCCGGTTCCCAAGGGGGTTGCATGGCTAGTGTGTGTGTGCGCCTGTGTGTCACTTGGGTCAGTTTATCCCTCCCCCCAATCCCGTGCAGACTCGCACAGCCCAGCTATTGGCTACAGAGGGATGTCAGGGTACATGAAGTGTTCTTACAATACATTCCAAAACTTGACCTGACTGGCTCAAAAGGGACCCATACCCAGTATACGACACACAGCAGGTTAAATCCCAGAGCCCTTCCGCAGGCAAAGCTCCCATCAGACTGAATGCTGACGCTCTTAGGGTCCAATGCTGCATGGTGTGAGCACCACGCGCTCTCGATGAACTGAGGAGGAGTGGAGACTGCTCAGCACTTGGCAGGATTGATCCCTTACTCGGCCCCCAGACAGAACATTGAACCTCCAGCTGTAAACTCCAGTGAGAGCAAAGGCCGAGTGAGAAGAGCCCAGGACTTGGCCCGGTAAGAATGTGCAGTAACCATTCATAAGATTAGCTACTTACTGCCCATGTCTTACTGGGGGACGCTTTGACCTAGCCCAACTCCCCGAGAAGTCAGTGGCAAAACACCCATTTTAGTCAGCATGAGCAGGACCAGGCTCTTTGCAAATAAATCCAATGTGACGTGCAAGAGTTTGAAATCAATAAGGGAAAGACTCCCATTGACCTGAATAGGAGTGGGATTGGAGCCAAAACCTCAACAGGGTATAACGACACTGCAGACTGCAGCATGTGTAGACATACCCGAGCTGGCTTCGATCTGACCAGCTCCAACCACACAGCACGGGCTCGTCCTTTGGGTAAATCCCCAGAGCCCTGGGAGGGATTATACAGCCCTTGTTGCCCCAGCTTCACTGCTGTTGGTACTTGCTCCAGCTAGATCAAAGCTAGCTTGAGTCTGTCTACACGTGCTGCAGTCCTACCTCTGACTGTAGCGTCAATAGAGCCAAGTTCCTCTCCCTTTTCCTCCCAATATCATTCTCCCTTGCTTTCCTCACTCCCTGTACTCATCTGTTTGAAAGGTATAAAGGAAACAGGGAAGCCACTCTTCTGTAGCTCTTCAGGGCAAGAACAGTATATTGTGATGTTTGTCTAGCACCTATCCCAATAGGGGCCCAATCCCGACTAAGGCCTCTGGACACGAATCCGAAATATTTTTCTTTGCCACAGAAAACATGCTTTCAGGACTAAGTTTTCAAGATGTTGCACGGGAAATGTACAACTAAAATCTGTGAAATGAGCATGCATTGAATCAGACGTTCTTGCTGCATTTAAACTGCCGTGCATTCAAATCGGCCTGTGCATTTATTCACGGTGCAGCGTACGCAGCTCCAAAACTAATGCTGCGGTTGTTTTAGATCCCATCCTCGTCCCCAGGATTCCTGTCGTGTTTCCATATGCACGAAGCAAGATGTGCACTTGGGACCGGATTCAAAGCCCCTTGACTTTGGGTCTTTGAATCAGGCCCTTGCAATCAAAAGGATAGGCAAAGTCTCCATGAGAGAGCACAGGGTGTGGCTCTCCTCTACCAAGCTAGGACTACTCTGGGAACAGAATGGCTGTTTCTGTGCCTAGAAAGCAGGGAACTAAAGCATAACAGTTCCACAGCCTCTTCCTCCACACCTGGGCCCTGGTGCAAAGACATCGGGGGTTAAGGAATGGAAGCAGAGTCTGTCTGAATCTGTCATTCTCCATGGAAATAGGTCTGTGCATTGCACAGCTCACTGCATAAGCGGGAAGCAGCCCCGTTTCCCCAAGAACAGCTGAGAGACTTGACCCTTAGGGGGGAGCCTGATTTCACCCCAAATGGAAAAGGAGAAATTTGTGGTTCATAATCCTACCTGTTGCCCACACACTGATGGGCTGCCTCACACTAATCTGGGGGAAATGGCTCCTGTCTCACATAGGGGAGCTTTATAGGATCCCAGCCTACTACTGGACCCTAGCTTATTCCAGACAAACATTTCTGTGGGCTAGATCAGTATGTATAAATCAGCATCACCCCACCAAACTCAATGGGGCTGCATCAGTTTATAGCAGGTGAGCATCTTGACCCAATTGTGTTGTTTGAGCATCTCCCCCAATGCCTGCAAGCGCCAGGATCTGACGGTATGTATATCAACACTGCAGTTAAAAAGCTGGCATGGGCCAGCCGCAGGTTACTTAGGCACAGGCTAACGGGCTGTTCAATTGCATTGTAGACACACAGGCTCAGGCTGGTGCCCAGGCTCTAGGACCCTGCGAGGTGGGAGGGTCCCAGAGTTCGGGCTACAGCCCGAGCCCAAACATCTAGCACCGCAGGCCAAGGCCAACTCAGTCCAGCTGCAGGTGTCTAATGGCAGCATAGACATATCCTGAGAGGCTAGAGTCATTTGCACCAGTGCAGAGATAACAGAACACTACCATCCTGATTTACACCAACTTTGCACTGCTGTAACACTATACAACAAGCGAGGCCCTAAGGTGATAGAGGCCCCCCTACGACTTTCCTCGGCATTCAGAGCTGCCTAAAAGTGGCCCCCCACTTTTTCCTCCAAGGATGTGAAGCACCAGCCATCATTACACTCCTGCCACTTGTTCGAATTCACCACAAATCTCCCCCTTTCCTGGCCCTGGCAACTAGTGCGGGAGGGGGAGAAGAGATCTTCAGACTGAGAAATACTGGTCTCTCTTATTTGTTTTGTATTAGGCCGTCTGGGGTGGTATGTTCTGCTCAGGAGGGCCTTTACAGGGGCACCTGCAACTATTCACTCAATTGCCCGTGCAGCTGACAGGGCCAAAGGTTTGGCTAAGGCCGAGGAGAAAGCAACCAGTGACACCTGGCCCAAGGGCCATTCCAGTATCCTGCAAATCGATCCGGGTGGCACTCAATGGGCAAGGAGGCCACAGCCCTTCGGGACCTGCCCTGATGCTGGTGCAGCAGAAAGCAAGGATGCGCCACTCCCGCCATTCCTTGGTTTGCTCCTGCAAGGCAAGACAGGACGCCCTGCCAAACTACCGCCAGAGTCACGGGTTGCTTTCCGGGGTGTGGTTTTAAGCAAGGAAAAGTTCCTCATGTTATTTGATACCTAGGAGGGCTCCACTAGACAATTTGGTCACATCAGAACATGACCTGGAGGAGTCACGGTCGCTACCATGGTGTTTCGCAGTCTGTGTAGACAGGGATGAATGGTGTTTAGCATCATGGCAGCTGCTCCTGGATAAACCCCACTCATGTCCTAGGGTTAGGCAAGACCTGGCCAACCAGGCACTAAATTTCCCAGTGAAAACAAGGCCTGACAGACAGAGGCTCTTAGCTATGGCAAAAGAAAGGGGCTACTGTGAAAGCCCTGGAGTGAAGCCCCCTCCCTAAAGACTAGGTACAGGATGGACAGGGGCTTGCTAGACTTGCAGGCAGCATCTCAGGGACAAGGTAGGTGCTGAATTACTACACTCTGTGCTGGATGATTCTCACCCCCTAAAAATCCATTCGAAAATAAAATACTTCCAGATCAGCCTTGGGTAGGAAGAATCCATCACGCGGTGCCAGTGGATTAGAGCAGGCCAGGCCCTGCACGCATGCTGTACACACAGACACCCATGAGCGTCGCAGCCTGAATCCTGCAAGGCCTCATGCAGGGCAGATGGCTGTGACACTCGAGTCAGGTGGACGCTGCACATGGGCACAATAGGAAGGGCCGTTGGTGCCACATGGTGGGAAGCTCCATGTTCTTTACCCCCCTCAACTCCTTTGCATGCAGGTAACACAAGAGACAAGGTGTGAGGACAACGGCATCTTCAGTAGAGATGAAAATAGGCTCCTCATCATGCTAACGGGCATTTAGCAACATGCTCCCTTAGCCCTAGGTAGGAGTCACGTAGGACCAGGCCGGAGGACTCACATTCCCCAGGGTGGTTCAGTACTGTTCAGCCAGTATTTGTACAAAACTATCTGCACCTGTGGGATCAAGCCCAACCAGGGCGGAGCATTTAGAGTCTGTCCCAGCATCAGACAGGCCCCTCTTGGCTGGAGTTACTGTCTGCGGGTTCCTTCTCCCTGGAAGGGGAACTTTTCTCCAGTCAAAGGCGACAAGTCTATTCAAAGTCATCCCCCCGTGGAATCAGCCAGGGGACGCTCGCTTGCGCTTGCCATCGATTTCTACCGTGCTTCTCTTTGCACAAGGCTCTGCCTTCAGGAGGATTAAACATTTACCAAAAAAAAAAAAACACCCAACCAAACAGCCTGATGTGGAGCCCAAATAAAAAGCAGAGGGAAAAATCTGAGCTGTAGCCTTAGAAGTGCCCCTATGTCTGTGTGTGTTCAGCGTTCGAGCCACATTCCTGTGCCTCCGTAAGGCACCGCGGCTATGAGCCCGTTGAGAGAGACAGGCCTGTAGAGGTTAGGTGACAGCCCTGAACTTTTAACTCAAATCCACATGGTTTTACCGACAGTGGAATACTCCCAGCCTAGCTGCTAGAGCTGG
>NW_020664589.1:7124654-7129654 GCF_002925995.2 Terrapene triunguis | reverse complement strand
TTTATTTATTTTTCAATGTTTTCCCCCCTTGGTAAGGTCAAAACAGACCCATTTTTATGCCCCACCACCAAATATGTTCACTTAAGTTATTGAAAGCAGATCAATTTGCTTACCAAAAATTAGGCTGTCAATTAAACAATGTTTAGAACATCCCCATAATAAAAAGAAATTTTTAAAATTATGATGAAATATTTCCAAAATATTTCATCGATTTTCGTCTAAAGGACATTTTTCAAGCAACAACTCTTCATTGGAAGGATTTCAAGCAGCTCCAATGGGAGCCCAATTCTGCAGCCCAGAGACTCAGTGAAGGCCCAGTTTCATCTGCAGCAGCAGTAACCCCAAGAAGCCTGGGTGCCCTCTAAACTAGAAACTCAGATTTGAATGTCAGGTCACCCCACCACTCAGAAGGGGACTGATCTAGGTTTCAGCCCATTAGAGAGACAGAAGCCATTTGCATAATTCAGATCTAGGCCCAGGTTTGGACATTTTCAAACCAAGACCTTTGTGCATGGCCCATTGGACTGGGTGGGCAGGGAACACTCTTGGGGTCCCTGGACAGAGCAGGGCTGTCCTTGTCATGCCCTCTCTACGTGGTGTGTCAACGCCGTGCCCGGACTGTAATACGAGACACAAGACAAGGTGGAAGATGATGTTCTTCATGGGGCCTGATTCTGAGCCCTACGTCTTGCGTCTTATGCCAGTGCCAACTGAATGTAAAAAAAACAAACACTTGCACCCAACTTTGCACTAGTGTAAGTGTCAGCACAAGGCACAGGAAAGCCAAGTATTACACCCCTGGTTTCCACACTGGGCCCTCTCCTGTTTTCTTTCCCATAGCTACCTATACAAAAGCAAGTTGATGTCAAGCTGTCCTTGTTGGCCTTTAAAGCCCCAAGGGCCAGATTGGTACATTTAGCCAGCGGCCTCTACTGAGTGTGGCACCGAGCTGCACCCCCTTAGGGTGCATCAAGGGGAAGGGGATACTTTATAAATCACAGCAATGCTACTCTCTTCCTGCACAGGGCTCTTACGGATCCATTACAAGGAGCCCCAGGTACCCCCCCCCCCATTTGCAGCTGGAAAGCTGCACAGCTCCAGCAAGACAAGATCTTGGCTGCATGCCTGAAAGGGTTAATGCAGCAGAGAGGCCAGGTGGCTCAGGTGTATGCGCCAAGCAGCTCCCATCCCACCTGCAGAGACTTGTCTAAGAGGAGCTGCATCCGCCCTTTCCTGTCGTGATTTAATCTGCCTGAGGAGACAGGAACAAGGAAGGGTAAACATCGCTTCTCCCGCTGCAAGTCCCAGCAATCCAAGGCCCAGGAAGGTGACTCAAAGCTAGGAGCTCAAGCTGCACTCTCAGAGGACTAGAACAGCGACAGGGAACCCGCTCAGACTCAGTCCTCTGACTCACTTGCAGCCGACGGGGTACATAGGTATGTTCCCACTAGCACTACCTGGCTTTTGGAATTCCTGGACAGTCACCCACTCCCTAGCACCAGAACGTACCTGGCTAGTGGTAAGTCCTGCAAGCTAGGAGTCAGGACTGTCTTTGTCGGACCTTTCCCAAGTCCCTGCGTCACTCCTCCCCCCCTTGTCACGTCTGGCAGACTCCACCGCACAGGAACTAGGGGGCCTAGTGTTTGTAAAGAGCAATGAGAGCATCACATGAAAGGTGCTAGGACATTTTATAATCACCAGAGCACAGAGGCCACAAGCAGGAGGACAGCTGCATTGTGCTAGGTGCTGTACAAACACACCACCCCGAAAAAGTGTGTTTATAATTTATTTTTATATGCAGATACACACGCGCAAAGTGCTAATATTATAATGGGCCACTCTGTACATCTGCCCCCACTACAGGAGGTCTACGCAGCTGTATTATTACTCTGGTAACAGCTCCATTCTTCATGAAGTGTGATTAACAAAGGGTTACAAAGGCTGTGGCAATCTCTTGACTTGGGGGGCTAGCTTTACATTCAGTTCAATCACCACCCTGGAGGTCTGCACACCAGCAGTGAGGTGGGGGGAATGACAGGGATGAACATGCTCTTGATTGGTTTTGCATTTGCTTCCATAACTCTTACCAAATTCTATTCCACCTGGAGGGAATAATTTTCTTTTGATTGATTAGTAAAAGACTGCTTGCTTTCCCAAACAATGGGTAAGGGCTTTTGGTAGCCGTTCCGGTGAATTTTCATGACAATTTTGCAAGCCTGCTGGGCTTATGTTTTGTACAGCACCAAGCACGCAAAACGACATAAGAGGCAGCAGGAATGCCCTTAAGATGTCACCTTCAGAGTTTCAACCAGGAATTGGGAACCAGAGATATCAATCCCAGAGAATCCAGCCCAGGTTTCACATGGATTCTAGTGCAGAGGTTCTCAAACTGTGGGTCAGGACCCCAAAGTGGGTCGCAATCCCATTTTAATGGAGTTGCCAGGGATGGTGTTAGACTTGCAGAGCAGAAGCCCGAGCCCCACTGCTCGGGGCCAACGCCAAAGCCCAAGGGCTTCAGCCCTGGGCAGTGGGGCTTAGGTTACAGGGCCCCTGCTTGGAGGGGAAGCCCTTGGGCACCCCTGCTGTACAGGGTGGTGGAACTAGAGCTTTGCCCCCTCCATCCCCATCTGTGGTGGTGAAGCTCATGCAGGCTCAGGCTTTGGTCCCTACTCCTGGGGTCGTGTGGTAATTTTTGTTGTCAGAAGGGGGTCGCGGTGCAATGAAGTTTGAGAACCGCTGTTCTAGTGCATGCTGGTACCTGACCCAGGGCATTCAGGTAGTGCTGGACTCATCACCACAGCTGGATGCTATTGTCCTTATAAATCCCTCTTAAAAACACACCCACAATCCCACAAAACCAGGGTAGACTAACTTTAGCTAAAACTGGCTCTGGTAACTCACAGCCATGTAGATTTTTTTTTTTCCCTGGCCCCTGGAGCAGCTCAGTCCTCAGCCTGGTATGAAGCATAAATATAGGGCCAGGATACAGGCTGCAAGTGGAGACAGAAGAGCAAGGAATGGGCGGGCCGGAAGGGCAGGACTGACTCACGCCAGGTCATAACACTGGTTTCACTGCAGTCCTACGACATTCCCAGGAAGCCCTGAGGTCTAGTCACCCAACCCAGCCTCTTTTTCATATTGGTTCCCTGCCTTGTCCCTGCATGGGGGGCGGGGTGTGCAAAGCCTTCTGGCCCGGGCACCATCCATCACAAAGCACAGCCACAGTCCCTGGGCCAGGACTGACACCTACCCCCCCAAAAAAATGGGGCAGGGACAATGGGGGAAGGGCCACACATCCATGTCTACACAAGGATAAAAGGCCTGTGGCACAGCCTAGGTCAGCAGACTGAGGCTCGTGGAGCTTAAAACAAAACAAAACCAGCGCAGATGTTCAGGCTCAGACTGGAGTCCAAGCGCTAGGACCCTCCTCTCTTGTAGGGTCCCAGCCCAAGCCTGAATGTCTGCACAGCTTTTTCAGCCCTGGAGCCCGAGCCTCATGAGTCCCTGTCAGCTGATCTGGGCCATCCTTGGGTTTTTCCCCTCTAGACATATCCAGTGTTCCACAGAGCTGGCCAGGCACGCTGGTCACCTTAGGGGAGGGAGGGAGGGAGGGATGGACGGACACACACACACAGTGCAGCCGGGAGGACTGTGCCTGCCTCCAGAAGTGCAATCCCGCTCCCCTAGAGCGATGCAGTACCATGCCAGGCCCAGAGCACTACACAACCCAGGGCCGGTGTATGCTGGGGAACTTTCCAACTCAGCTCAGGAGAACGATCGTCTTGCTGGCCCCCCTGTGCCTGTGTGGCCTGTTAGAAAGTGCTGAGGTTTCTTCAGCAGGTATATGGGAGAGTAACAGATAGTACCCAGCCTCCTAGTGCTACTGGGATTCATTGCTACTCAGATTGCAATGCTGGCTAGAAGTCCCTTTACCCATCTATGTCTAGCCAGGCAGCTGTAGTCTTCCCTCTCCAAGGCAGACCTAGCTATAGCCCCTGGGCACCACATCCCTGACACAGGCTCTGAGCGGAGAGGGGAAGATAAGAGCCAGCTTTGCTGTCTCTCCACCTGCTGGGGACTCCCTATGCCAAGGGTTCTCCTCACCTGGGAAGTTAGAGGTGTCTGCTCCCTCTATGCTACCTGAGCCGGGGAGAATCAAGGCCCTTAGGCCAGCCACTTCCACCCCCATTCCTGTGAGATCCCCGTATTACTCCCCATCCATAAAAACAAGCATGAAGATGCTTATTACTGGGCTTGCACTTCTGGAGAGCGCACCACCATAGGCACTTCCCCATCTCACGGGGTTTGGGGAAGACTAATGAGCTATGGCTTGCAAAGGGCTTTTAAAAAAAAAATACGGCTCTCAATTTTGAAAGTCTGCCTCTAATTTTGCAGGTACTATTTGTTACACCCATATCCTGGTGGGCCACAATTAACTCAGGATGCAAGTGACAGGATTTACCATTAGCCAGGCAACAGCGCCTGCAAATCAGGCAGATCTAGACGGCTCAATCCTGTCCTTGCACCTGCAACAAATTGCAAGGGCAAACATCTGCAAAATTAGTCATGGGTGCAAAACTGCCAGTGAAATCAGAGGCTAGACGGAGACCTGTTTACAAATGGGGCTGATCAGACACTAGAAAATTGCTAAGTATCATCCGCACTTCAATTTTTTTTTTTTTTTTTAAATAAAAAGATACTCGGAATCACATTAAGATGAACACTCCCTGAAGAGCAAAGAACCCCAGAGAAGGAGAGCTGGAGCACAAGTGGCTGGACAAACCAGACTGGCTCAGAAATAGTCAGACTCATGTGATGTTTAAGGCTCGGTTTGTTTGGGTCTCTGTTGCAGCAGGAACGAAGCCTGTCAGATGTCACCGTTAGCCCAGCACCAAACAGCAATTTTCTCTTTTCTTTCTTTTTTTTTCCTGGTAAAAGTCTGTTCAGAGGATAACCTGTTGGGGGCAACCCTGGTACCCAGTACACACTAGGTTTGCCTT